>NW_010157575.1:23479-24632 GCF_000695765.1 Mesitornis unicolor
ATTCATTGCAGCCTTTCTGGGTCTTGGTCTTCCCTTTTCCAGGTGTGTGTTGCAAATTGGCAATATAAAAGGCATTGGTGGACTGTTTCTGTCTTAACTTAAAAAGAAACAGAATTTTCTAAAAGTTATTTTGATCTCCTTGGGACAGCTTCAGGACAATTTATTAATGCAGAGTTATGTATCACACCTCCTCTCAGAGCATTTCTGCTTCCCATATATTTTTTAAACTTTTATTTAGCTGTGGATTGACTGAACTGTCATTAAAATCAATGTAAAGTTCTCCCAGCAGTTTACCAGAGCAGGGTACAGTACTTAGTAGCTATTCAAAGACCACAGAAATCACTGATGTCAGTAGGAAGCCTCCTACTTGCATTGCTTAGCCCCTAAATCCCTGCTGGAGAATAGAGACAGGACACTCAGCTAATGTGTATGCAGCTTGTCAGGGAAGAAAGTCTTGTCATGACATTACAGTTTTCCCTCTTTTTCATGCAGACTCATTCATTTGTTAAACCAGATGTTTCTGAGCCTGGCAGATCTATTAATCTGTATATTTTCCAGTTTGCCAAACATTAAATTACCAGAACAGTAAATGGAAACTCTCATTTACTTCTAGTGCTTAAGATCTCCTAACATAATCTAAAAGTGCTTCAAGCAAGAGACAAAAGGGAATAACCAAAGCCTACATCACCCTTGAGCTTCCATTCATCTCCCCATGAGGGAGCAGCCTTCCTCTTCTGGAGAAGCTCTGTGCATATGAATTAGAGTAATTTCCTCCGACAGTTCTCCTGATAGAAAGGAATATTCCTCCAGTTATTGTACCTCAAGAGGCATCCCTGCATAAAAAGCATGTCTGCACTATTAGAGGAATCATGTTAATGGGCCTAAAATGTTTTAGTCAGGGAACTGAAAAATTTAGTGAGGATATTACAGTACAGAAGCATTTTGTTGTTGGGATGTGTCCACATGCGGGCTGTTGATTCATCTGTATTTAACTTCTCACAGCCTTTTACTTGACCTTTCACTTGACTCCCTCTCCTGTTATTTTCTTGATATGAAAAATTTTCGCCTTTCGTTTGACCTGTGTGAACTCATACATTCTGGTTGTTCACACACGTAATCACAGAGCAAACAAAGCAGCTGGAAAAAGGCTCCT
>NW_010157575.1:24663-34635 GCF_000695765.1 Mesitornis unicolor
GTGAGGTTGTTACAGTGCAGCTGGGGAGACCATGCAGCCTCTTGCTTCTCTCCAGCCAACCCTGGTTTCTCTCACAAATACCCTTCCATGTCACCCTGTGTGGTACTGCAGGTGTAGCTTGAAACAGGGCATGATCTCCCAGTAACCTTGTCAGTATGTGAGCATGTCCCAGTTTAGCCATTTTACACTGAAGTATCTCTGGGAGAGCTACTGAGAATTCATTGATCTTTTTGTGTCTTGTTCTACAACCATATCCTAGATAAAAACCCAGCAATGTTAAGAAAACATTAGTGGGTCTGATGCCTTCTTAATGCTAAAAATAGAAAGCTATCCTCTTATTCTGAATTCATTTTTTCTACCCAGTGAAATTTTATATCATCAGGAGTAAAAAAAAAAAGGCATAAAGGATTCACAAAAGTGCGGAAACAACTGTTAGAAAAGCTGGTTGGGTTTTCTTCTTGTCAGAAAATTCAAATTGGCCATACTGGATAGGGCTTTTTTTGTCATTCTACATAGGTAGGTACATAGGTAGCCTTATGACTTCTCATTCCTTTAAAAGTAATTGGTAGCTTCTCTCTCTTCCAATTAATCTACCTGTCTGGATCTCAAAATTAGCAAGTAGCATTTTTGAACTGTCAGTAGATAACTACTGTCTCATCCTATGGGTAGCATATTCTCCTCATGGTGATAATTTCCCCTATTTCTATGTTACATTTCTGCGTTGCATGTCAGGTATGCATTGCATGTCTTCAGACACAGAAGGGTCTAAAAGTCAAGTCTTTTGTTGTGTTACCTCTATGACCACTAAACTTATTGGAAAATTACAGGTGAAAAGAAGATCCAAGAATTCTTCGTAGCTAACTGCTTAATTTCTAGCTTTTTTTAATGACCCTTTTAATGACAGTTTGAAACTTGTGTTATTTCTGCACCTACCAAAGTGGTTTTCCTTTGAAAATAACACTTCGGACAGGTGTAAATATTGCTTGGCAAGGATGGAAACTTGAGATTCATATAACAAGAAAACTGATTCTGGATTCATCATTCATATTATGTAGTTGATGTTCATTCTAGAAACCAGAAAGCTCATGAATAGAAAGCAGAAAGCTCATGAACCATACATCACTGCTCTGAAAAGTTTGGCAGGACTGCCTTGACCACCTAGTGGTAGTGAAGTGAATTAAGATACGGAGAAATTCAGTTTAGCATACACCAGGTTCCTTTTCTGAATGTGACTGCTGGTAAGGACAAGAACATTAATTTTTTTACTGTTGCTCTGTAAAATATGCAGATATAGAAGCCTTACTTTACAATGGGCGTGACTGGTTAATTAAGGTGATTCACTGATTTATTCTTAGCAAAGGAGTGTTTTTTTCTTCCCTGGAATAATGTTTCTGTCTGATTCTCAAAATAGGAATTATATATGTCTTCCATTGTTAAATTATTATAATTACTAAATTATTATAGTCTTTAAATAACTGGCTACAATTTTATAGCAAAAATATTAATTACCATATTCAGTAAAGTATTTATCATTGCTTAACAAAGTATTACTGAAGTTCAGGTTTGGAAGTGAGAAGTTCAAAGATGAGAGTTCGATAGATTTGAATCTTGCCTGAGGAATTATTTTTAAAGCAATGCTTGGCACGTACTTGACAGCATACCATTAAATGTATACTTTCAGATCATCTGCTGGTGGCATGGATTTTCAGATTGCATTGTCACAATGCAAGTGCCTGGAACCCTAACCTTCATAATGTAAAGATTCAAAAATAGAACTGGTGCTATTTATACTACCTATTTGGCTATGCATGAAATGATATTGAATAAAAGGCTTATGTAGAAATCTCTTTCACATTTTCATAGCAAATAATGAGCATACATTAAGAACAAATTACATGTATCTGAACTTAATGGGTGAGGTGTCCCAGGCTTCTGCAAATGAATACTAATGGAATAAAGCTGTAATATATATTGAACATTTAATTAACTTTTGGGGCAAGACTGTCAGTGCATGACACAGTGGCAGCACGTGTAAGAAAAAGCAAACAAACAAACAACCCCCCAACCTGTATTTACAAGTATAGTTCCAGAATGGGAAGCAAGAGACCTTTTAGCAGCAGTTTTGCTGCAGAAGAATCCTACTGCCTCCATGCTGCAGCAGCTGGTACCTACACACAGAAGAAATCAAAATGGGAGAGATCATCCTCACCCTCACCCATCAAATTAAGAAGTCTTCCTTTGGCTTCTCCTCATGTGGCTTTCTGTTTTCTTTCATTTTCACTAACATTCGAGTGGACTATGATTGAGATGGCAATGGGTTTACTGTGCTGTGTCAAGAACAAATTCGAAGCATCTGTGATGTGTCAAAGGATGGAGCCATGTGGTGCCTGACTGGAGTCTTTGTGTGCATGCATGTACATATCTACCACCCATGTGAACCTACATGCAGTGGCCCAAAGTTCTGTAAACCTGCGCTGACTGCTGATGCAGGGCTGACATTTTCATCCTGTATAAGTTGGTATCACCTGTAAACGAAAGAAAATTAGAGTTCTGTGTCTGCAGTCCCTCTAAATCACTGTGAATATATTACATTATCACATCAGGAAGTGTATATAAAATACAACTCTGGTTGACACATTTGACATTCTGGAAAAGCAGCCAAAATATTTGTATCTCAGTGAAAGCAGAGTAACAGCAGGAAATAATCAGCTAGACTATTTTTCTCATCGGCTAGGCTATTTCCTCATCATGCAGGCAGTTCCTGGAAATGTCAACTACTGCAGTCTATGACAATTCTGTCTAAGAAATTTCTTTGTGTTTTGAGCAGCACATTAAGATATAGTATATAAGTAGTGATTCTAGTGATCCTTGCAGCCTCTAGTATGATGCTATTAAACAGCTTTGTCAGTTAATTACGAAGGTGCTGCTTATGTGTATGTTATTCAAGAGTTTTCTTTCATAGTTCATGCAATATTTGGTTTAACTACCATATTTAGTGTTCATTGGTGCAGTAGTGAAATAATACCATGTTTCTAAGGAAATGTGAAGATGTGAGAGGCAGCTCAAAGACCAAATAGACTGATTACTCTGTATCAAAGCTGAGTTAATCCCCTGATGTTTAGTTGGTGTACAGCTGGGAGTTGATCAGCTGGGGAACTGCAAGCAAATGATAAATAGCATCTATTCCTAGGAGCTAAATTTCCTCTCTGTGTTGAATTTTGTGAGCAGGATTGCATTCACCATGAGTAGCTGTCGATTCCATCTTGGCTCGTTTTGTTACATTTGGGAGCTCTGATTCGTGCTTTGAGAGAACAACTACATTTTGTCAAGCATTTCTGAGTGTATGGATTTCTGGTATACAATTTGACCTTTGAATGAGGGTAAACTTCTCATTAAATCTAAGTGGGGTGTTTGTTGTCGCTGAGTGTGTATTTTTGCTCAAAGAGATTTTGTTCTTTTGGGCTCAAAATACCACATTTTTTGATTGTCATGACTCTGACTTGCTGCTGATTCATCAGCCAGTCCTATGTCTTGCCCAACCGCATCCAAGCCCTGGTCCATCTCCCATAGGAGAGCTGTGGTGTTGTGGGGACAGGGAGGAAGAGCAAGGCTCTCCAGCTTCTGAGGTCCTGTGGCCTCTGAGGTCCCCTGATACTTCGAGGACTTGCAGACTTTGGGTATCTGACCCTTTGCCCTCTTGGGGCTGAGGAGAGGCAAGTCTGGCTTTCTGCACTTGCCCCACTTTGCAAACACAAGCACCAATGCACGTGCACACAATCAGACACCACCACTCTTCCCAGTTGCTGCACAACGTGTTATTGTACCAGGGACAAGTCACTCTTAAAAAACTGGTTTTACATCTGTGTGTAATCTACCAAGCCTTCTTTCTTGCCCAAAATACAGTTACTTGGATTCACATTGTGATGTCTGGACTTTGAACTGGATCTCAGGAAATGTTCACATTTGCTGTTTCCCTACTCCAGACATAGCAGGTGCTGTAGCAACCTCCTCCCTCAGAGCAGCACTTTCTGACTAGAAATATGTGTTTGAATTTGACACAGTTTTAAGCTTGAGCAGTTGCTGGTTCTCTGTTCTCCTAACTCAGAAAACAAACAAAAAAAGGCTTTACTTTCTGGTGTTAACTAGAACAAGTCAGAGATGGGATAATACCCTTCAGATTTTGCCTGGGGTTGGGGAAGGAGCCAGCCATTTGCTGAAACAGTGTTATTCTCACCATCAGAGACAAGCTTCTACATACCAGTATGGGAAATGGCCCTCAACAGTTTCCCACTAGCATGTGAGCGTTTGAGTGAGGCAGGGGTGGACAGACTCAGTAAGAGCAAAGGGAATGTTACAGTCGAAGGAGATCACAGCCTTCCCACGCAAAATGTGAATCACATCTTATCAAACTGGCAGAAGAGCCAGCAAGTAGTAAGTCGCATCCCATTTTATTTAGCTGGCAGGCAATAAGCAGTGGCCAAGCTGCTGCCTCCTGTCACTCTTTCTGCAGGATCTATGGCTTGACTGCCTTTTATTACCTGCTGGCTTTTCTGCTGGTTTCATAAAACGTGATTTTTAAGAGCTTGCACGACCTCCTTAATTCATCTTGCAGTGCCTGTGTGTTTCAGGGACTTCACTATGTACATGTGATCTAACTTGATCAAATACAATGAACTGTAGATAGTGTGCTAGTTGTGAAGTGGGTAGAAAAACAAATACTGAACGGAAAAGAGAAGGTAAATAAAGAAGTCCCTGTTAAACTGACAAGGGAGTATAGAAAGGAAAGAGAAGAAAAACAGTAAAAGGTCACTTAAAGTGCAAAACTTACATTTATAATGTGCCACAGAGGTCAAGAGAGCAGATATGTATAAAAATGCACTTAAAATTATAGTAGGTAGCTTATGTCTTATAGATAACCTCGTACATGTTACAGTGGCCAACACACAGGTTGGAAGATTACCATGTCAGCAAATCTTCAATAATTACCAGGCTGTGCACAGAAGTTGGTGCCAGTCCCCAGGAGAGGCCGGAGCTGCCAGGCTGTGTGTGCTGCTGGAAATGGAGACGAACAGAGCCCAGAGGACCAAAATAAGCCCAGAGTTGTACTGGGGCTGCTCTCTTTGTCTTCATTGTGAATTAAATCAACTTTTGCTGCTAGGTTCAATTGGGTCAAGGCTGGATTTTTCTCTTTTCAGAATAAATATTTTCCATCTACAGGTATGCCAGTTACTGGCTTACAAATGTTTCTGCACAGAAAAACCACAGGATAGATTAGGGAACAAAGTGTAACAGTGCTGAGAGAGACAAAAAATGAGATGAATTTTTTCTGTGTTTCAAAAACTGTTTTTTCTTCTAATTTAACTCAGTTATACTATGATTAGGTGCTTTTGGTTTTGTCCCTCACCATGAATGTAGAATTCAGTCCTTTTTCTCTTTCATACCAAAAAGCATCCATTAAGATTAATTTCAGCTTAGTTCTGTAACACGACATATGACTGTCATGGGAGAACCGTAATTGCATTCTAGTCATCATGGATATTTTTACAAAATATTTGCCTAAAACAGTTATGTCAGAAACATTAAGAAAACTTCATATCATTACAGCTGAAATATAAACCCAAACCTATTAATATAAAATCCAGAAAATATTTATGTTATTGTATTTAATCTTTTGATATAATATAAATACACTGTGTGTTGGCTTCCCATAGTCATTATGTTCTGATAGGAAAAGTAAGTATGAACTAGAAGGAAGATACACAAACTAATCTATATAATTTCAATTAGTGTCTTATTTCACACTACTTTGTTGTTGTTGTTGAGTCTTATTCTGCAGTGTGAAAGCTCGGCATCAAATGACTGGAAATGATAAAATTAGTCGGGATTCATTTTTCATATTTGAAGCCTATTTTCAGCTGCACTAATAAAATGCCCTAGCCACTAGAAGCTGTGGTGTGGTGTAATGAACAGTATCAGGAAACAAGTGTCTAATTTTGGATGTTGATGGTGGTGGAAATCTGGTTAAATTAAAGTTTTTCCAAGCAGAACCATCAGGAGGAAACCATTGCTCTCGCCAACAAGGTCCCCTTGGTGGAACAGAGCTTTTCATAGAGAGCTACTCATGCAACCGACAGCCACTTATGAATCATGGAAACAATGATTGATGGGGCACCATCACAACAGGCTCCACAAACTGGAATTCATAAGCAGCACCCAAGAAAGGCGAGTGCAGCCTGGCATTCAGTGGAGCAGCAGCAGAAAGAGGGTGGCTTTGTGCTTTGAATCAAAGAGGATCCAATGGTCCCTGAGCTCCTGCCCTTCCTATGGCTTATGGTCCCCACCGGCTCCATGGGGAAGTCTTCTGCAATTTGAGGTACTCATCCGCTGTCTGCAGGCACCACATGTGCTGCCACATGCCCTGCTCTCTATGTTTCTCATTCAATGATTTAACCTCTTGATTTGAAATGGAATTGTGTGCGTCCAATCTTGAAATTTCTGAAAGAAAAATTTAGGCAACAGAATTTGAAGAATATTGACTCAGAACTATGCAATGAACAGGAAAACCTTTTCTTCCAGTAATCTCAGAAGAATGACAGCTTTGGTGCATACCAATCTTTGAAAAATATGACAATAAATTAATGGACAATAACTTTGGTCTACAGGTTAAATTCTGCACACTAAGTAAAAATGGACAGACTCTCGTTCAGGAAAATAGTGCAGAACAGAGGGAATTTCTTCATGCTGAATTAATAGAGGGTATATCTTGAAGATTTTCTTTCACAAATTGAGACTAATTTGCAGATTATCAAATGGTAACATCTGAGTCCTTTCACAGAATGTGGCACTTCTGCACCACATTTTTAACATACCACATTGCTACAGGACACCTAAAGAAGCAGTAAAGAACTTGCAAGATCCTGTATGGCGCAGCTAAGTTTTTTCAGTTGTGTAAAAAGTGATTGCTATACTCAAAATGCTAATCTGTAGTGTTTGACACCTGTCACAGGGTATCAAATTTGGAACTCTCTGCATAAAAGTCACTCAGACACAAGTCCTTAACAAGTTATCCTCATTTTGACAAATGCACTGCTTCTACCTGCTGCTATTTCTGTGTGAAGAGAAAGGCAACAAAATGCTTCAAGTTAGATGACAAAAATATCTTTCCTACTGTTCAGTAGCCTCCATGCACCTGGTCTCCATGGTGCTGTAGGATGGGGAGGCCAAGAGGCAGACAGCTTTAGTTATCAGTCTCTTCAGCATGCCTCCCTGTGCGGAGATGGGGCAGGCAGAGGTTAAGCAGCAAAATTTCTGCTGTTACACCAACAGCATCTCCTCGAATGTTATGGTGTGTTGTGATACAACAGAAGAAAAGTAAGTGAAAAACCCACCAGCAAAACTTCAGAGGCCTTGCTGTTCACTTACAGTGACAGGAAAAAAAAATCACTGCATTACATTTTGCAAAACTTCCATGAGAAGAGCAAAATGTTAGAAAAAATCCTTTCTTCTTCACTCCTGTCTGTAGATTAAGTGGAGGAAGGAGAATAGAGGGGATTCCTATGCTTTTTGCTCCTTTTGCACATATATGTTATGTGCACACTCACTCCTGCCTCACACACCATGATGACAGACCCTTTCCCCTCTCCTTCTCTCCCCTGTCCAAGAGTCCAGAGCAGTATTTCAGGAGAAGCTGGAGCACAGAGTGAAGTCAGGAGAAACCTTGGAGGAACTTACCTGTATCGCAGTGGGGTTATATGTCAGCAGGGGCTCAAATGGAGCTTTCACCTTGCCATAAGCCATGCTCTCCACCCTCACCCCCCAGCTCCTTTGCAGTGTTACACAAGCCCACCTGAAGATGAGCCTTGCTGGTTTTCTCCAACAGACAGAAACCCTAGCAGGGCCTGAGGGCTGGAGCTGCTCCTGGTCCCAGTTCTGTGGTGGCCACTCTGATGAGCAGGGTGATGCCTGCCAACCTGTCCATGACAGTATTTGTCTGCTCCCAGTCTGCTTTTGCATTAAAAATTTGCACTTTATTTTTCCACTAAGATTTCTTTTTAAAGGGCCTAATCGCCTCTTGTCAGTCCAAAATAGAAAGCCTAATATTTACCATTCTGGGGGAAACAGCTAGAGCATATGTGGAAGCCTTTATTCGCCAGAGGTGCTGGTGGCAACGGCTAGTGCTGAGTCCCTGGCTCTGCTGCACTGCAGGGCAAACTTGGGCACAGCAGATGCAGCTTCCTGCCACAGCAGCCACCTGCACAGTCCTTCATCAGACTCTTTCAAATTGCTCAGAAGAAAGACATTCTTGTGGATTGAGCAAAATGCATTATGTATTTTCTTGCCAAAACAATTAATATAAGTTTGGGACAGTTTAGTAACAGTCTGGGAAACATGGATGCATTCTTCAATTTCATTAGAAAATGTCTAATGAGCTTTAAAGCAGCAATATTTTGACTTAGGTCATTGGTGGTTATTTTTCAAATAAGAAGGAGCCTTGTTTCTGTCATTCACTGAAAACTTGAGAAGCCACAAGCAGATGTAAAACAGATCTGCTATGAGCACGTCTTTGTCTCCTGAATTCCTGGTAGATGCCTAAAGCTGTCCAATTTGCTTCACTCCAAAAGGGGGTTAAGGAGCTGGTGAGAAATATGCAGAGAAATACTGACTGATGTCTCGGGACTGTCTCACAGGTACTGAGTGAAGTGGACCTGAAGAAGTACAGACACAGTCCCAGCGAAGAGCATCCTCACTGCAGCCATGCTGCATGCCACAGCCTTCACTCTCAGAACAAAAATTCAACCTGTGCAGCAACTCTGAAGTTCAGGCTGGTTGTGACACACAGCATCCCAGCTGCTAGAAGATTTACCATGATTGTAATTGTAATGTGTTGTAATTACTACAAGTTAAAACTTGTGTTATTTTGCACTCTTATTCTGCCCCTAGTCATATTTGCTGAATTATATTACTGAATTATAAAGGTCACAGTTGACTTCCCAAACCACTGACCAGATTTGGGAAGTAAAGCAGTGGCTGGCACTGGCAAAGCTGCATTCATAATGCTCCTGTCTGCTGAGCCACTACATCAGCCAGATTTAACCTGCAGTTTTTTGTTTTGTTTTGTTTTGTTTTGTTTTGTTTCAGTAAATCAGCTCCCTTTATTCTGTAAGCTACATGTACTATATGAAGAACTCCCAACTGGAGCTATTTTCTTTCTTACATGGGTTATGCTGCAGAGTTATTCCTGTCTTCTCAAATTAAACAGAAGGATTGTACACCCTTTTAAAGAAAAGTAGAACAAACATAATTCTGTTTAGTGTGGGTGAATTTCCATGGAAGTCAGCTTACTTTACACTGGGCTGTATTTGGCAGCATGTCAGTGTCTGTGTGGGGAAATTGGCATAAATTACCTTTCTATTCATTTGATCTCATTTATAAAAGGAAAAAGCAAGTCCAAAAGTTTCTTCAGAATGTCAGGCCACTAGACAGACTGAAGTTGCAGAGATGGTTTAGTTTATTTTAGAGAAGATTCTGTTACAAACTCACATTCCAGTTTGGGTTGACATAATATTGTTATATGTTTGCAACATATGTTTATAATTTTAAACAGCTTGGGGGAAAACAAACAAAAACTATGCCTCCTGCTAGAGGGACCTATTGGCAATATAATCCTGGGCAGAAAATTCAGATGGTGAATTGCATCTCTCAAGTAAGTATTTTTTTTTTAAAAATTATCATTCTATGCATAGTCCATAATGGGGTACTTTTTTAATTTAAAAAACAATATGGTATCTCTTGCCTGCCCAAGAAGATCAAAGGAAATAATTTGTATCAGTACTTAGAATGGAAATGTAATGTCACAAAGAGAATTTCTTAATTCCTAGTGTTGTAATACGATGAATGAGAAAAGTAATGTTTTTGCCCTGACATCTGCCTCTCCTTCCACAGCACAGCACTGCCATTGTTTCCATAGGGAAA
>NW_010157575.1:34666-35905 GCF_000695765.1 Mesitornis unicolor
AGAATTACCAAAATGTGAGAACATTTTTTGTTCCTATTTTCATACAGCTTTTAGAGATACATAGAAGAAGGAATATAGGAAATGTGATTCTTCGATTATCAGGCTATTTCTTGTGGAAAGAACTACCCCCAGGTTAATACCTGTCCTGCCTGATCACTGGAATTAATTTTCTCAGTTTAGAAATTACTGTCCTGAGAAATGCGAAGCTGTCTTTTTGCTGTTCCACCTCTGTAGTCTTATCTGCAGGTGGGACTCTTGTCCAGACCATCTTAATCTACATGTCACTGGCTCTCACTTGCGGAGCTTCTGTGGCTGATCTCCACAGAAGTCATTGTGCCAGCCCACACCAGAATCACCAGGCAAATAAACTACATCTCTTACTACAGTAAGGCAGCATTTCCAATATGAAGCTTTTGTGGTTTTATTCTGATACTTTTAATGAAAAGCATGCTTCCCTGAAAAACTCACATCAATAATTTTTTCAATCAGCTCAGAACGACGAAGATAAATTGCATTGGTCTACAGAATCCATTCCTGTGAAGCTGGCACTCCCAAGGACACTGTTTGCATTCTTGCCTGGTCACAATGTCACAAGAGCTTTTTGTCATTTTGTTATTTTTAATGTCAGTTAGATCTTGTCTTTCTACTAGAGTTAGTGATGGAAATAGCTTCTTTGTTCACTAGTCGGGTTACTGATGGCTGATTCTCCAAGAGCTTCAGTGCAGTGTTGATGCGGTGGGATCTGAGGCTGTGGGAACGGAGGAAATCTTCTCACAGGAGGGTTTCCACTGAACTCAAATTATGTTTTCAGTCAGAGAGAGTGGTTTTGCCACCAATTTCTCAGCATCACATGTTGCATTAGCATCTAGAAACCACATCTGGAAAAATACACAGAATTAAGCTTTAACTAGGAAAGTATCAAGCTTCAAGGCAGGTTCTTAAATGCTTGTCAAGATTGGGTCCTTGCAGAGAAACCCATATATTTTTATATATATATAAATTTTTTATATACACTTAGAGCTAGAACCTCAGTCTGGCTCATACTTGACACTAAACACTGATTAACTACATTTACATACACCTATATTTGGGAAACACATACAAATATGAGCAATACAAAATTAGATGGTCTGTCCTCTTGATAGATTGTTTCAAATAATATTAGCCATTCATATGAATGGAAATCAAATGTAATAATTAGTGATTCACAGAAAATTGTGGGAAAAATTAGAGTTACTC
>NW_010157575.1:35954-61558 GCF_000695765.1 Mesitornis unicolor
CCTTTGATGAATGCCGCAGGTGCAACATTTTTCAATACACCTTTGCTGGGCTAATAGTAATAAATGAGGCCCTGAGCTCAGTGAGGGGTGCCAGGCACTCTTCTAATAACAGTAATTCCAATATAGTAGGTGAGTATGAGCTTAGAATGAAAAAGGGAGATCAAAATACTGCCTTAGTCTTGTTGAAAGCAGCTTTTAACTTCTTGTATGGGCCTGGACTGGCCTGGCGTGGGTTAAATGCCTCAAAGCAGGTGATTCTCAGGAGCAACCTCCAACATGCTGGAGAGCATGTCCAGACCTACCCAGGTGAGGGGCCTGTCCTGTGCCCTATCACCTGGTACAGGCAAGGGGGGTGGGGGAAGAGTTTAAATACCCCCACTTAAGCCTGAGACCGTGTGTTCACCTGCCATCTTCTAACCTGGACTCAACAAAGAAACTGCTTGTCCAGCCACCATATTAAACACGTGCTGATACACCAGAGGCCTTGGAAGTGGTGACTATCTTTCACCTTTTCTACTTCTCTGATAATTATATCTTTCTTTTCTCTCCTTTTTCTCATTTTCTCATTCTCTTTTCCTTTTTCCAACACGTGTGGCTGCAGCGGGCTGTAGCTGGCGGTTTTGGTTTTGGATTTTGATTAAGACAGTATTAAGCTAAGTTTTCTTGGTTCTGCTAGTCAAATTGTTATAGTGTTGCTAAGTTGCACCGTGTTCCGGTAATTTTGGGGCCATTTCAGTTTCTTGTCGGTATCCTGTCGCCTACACGTTGTTGAAAGGTTTGAATCCAGTGTTTTTCAAGGCATGTATCTTACTTAGTAAAAACATTGCTTACACCCTTCTCCTGAGTGATTTGTATCACTCTGTTGCTGTGCCGGAATAAAAGAGCTCACTTTTTAAAGCGGGCTGTGACACTTCTCTTAATTTCTAACAAAAAAATCCACAAAATCCAACCCTGAATTGTACTAATTTCTGCTGTATAACTTCCACGATTCCAAAAAAGACATAAATGTACTACAAAACAAACTTTGGAGGACTGTGGACTTTGAATCCAACCTGACAGGACTTCAGGTTGATAAATCACTGAGGAAGGTCAAAAGTACAGGGGAAGATAAAAATCGTGCAGATCCTCAGTGAGGAGGGGACAGGTTTTGATGGCTGTTGTGTCTTATCTGTTTCCTCAAACCTGCCTATTTTTCCAGCTTTTCCTTCGTATTAATCTTCATTCAATATAAATACCAACTAATGCAAATGTTGCCAATTTCTTTGATCTTTAGTACCTGCCTGAACAGTAACCAAAAAAAGTCAGATGGAACTTCATCAAAACTACTTTTCAAGCTAAAATGAAGTAGTTCATCTCATCTCTTGCACAGAGAGATTTTCCTTCAACAGCCTCCAGATTATGGTTCAGAGGCCTTTGCAACCACACTGGGAAGATGGGATGGTTGTGAAGGACTGACAGCAAGTGCCAAGTGTGAAAACCTCGCAGGTAGAAGGTACTGGCAGATGTTCCCCAACTTGTTCCTCTTTGCTGTCTCCTGAGATACAAGAACTATTCTGCAAATACGTGGCTTATGTCAGGAGGAGAATGAATGTGATGCTCCAGAGCTGATCTTTCTTGTAGGAGGCAATAGTCTTTCTGGCTACCTCTCTGCAATAACTTCACTCATAAGCATCTCCTGGTGCTCTTCCCTGTAGAGAGCACTGCTGATCCAGCAGCTTGAGAATGATGTAGAAATGATGCTGCCATGTACGTTGATGCTTTGGTCAACCAGGTAATTTGGGAAAGCAACAAATGAGAAATCTCATTATTGTCCTTTATGCTCTCAAAGACATTTTCAGTGTAATTTGGAAGCTCTGGGTATATGGCTTTGTTTCGGATATAGAGGGACAGGTAATTGGAATTACTAGAATGAAAAGGGAGTGTACTGAATTAATTTGCTTAGCCCATATAGGTGCATTGTCACAGCTAAAATTCATCCTCAAGTTTTTAGCCCCTGGTTACATGTTTGAGCATGAAACTATTCTTCCCAGCTGGAAAATCTTCTGATTAAAACTCAGTCTCTCCAAATCTGAAGGCTGAAGTAGAGCACCAGTTACAAGTATCGCTCAGGTCTGCTGTAATCAAGTCTATTTAAAATCTACACACTAAAATTAAGAGATCAAACTCAGTCTGTGCAACAACCAGCAGCTAATGAGCCCATAGTACAGAGCAAGCAGGTAGGCACCTTATTTTCTGTTAACTGCTGACAGTTGCTGTGGCTCCTTCATACCTCACACGACAGAGCGGACAAGTGGCCAGTATTTTGTGGCATGCCCTACAGCTCTTCATTCATGCTGTCAAATGTGGCATGAAACCAAGTCTCTGGTTTCAGCTGGAAGAAGGAAAAGCAGCAGATATTCCTAAAAGAAGGGTTTATTTGGTCTTTGTTCTTGCCTTTTGAGGACTGTGGTCACCCCTAACAACTGAATCCACACACTGCGCATTCTGTAGAAATGTTTTTCAGCACATTAACTCCAGAAGCATCAGAACATATAATTGAATTTAACAGTTTAGAGACCTAGTTTTAATTATAAGCTAAGTGTGTTACCGAAGTGAATACAGATTGATGTTGCAGAAGGAGGATGCAACAGCAGAGAGAGATGACTTGACTCCATCCCTCGCTTGGTAGCTGTTTGGTTGGAAGTAACTCCAGGGACAGCTTTGGTTTGTTACCAGCGTGTGCCACATTGCTGCTGCCACTTAGCCAGGTGGGATCCAGTGGCCTGGGTGTTCTCACAAGTGCCAGCCAGCAGCCCTACTCCATGCATGTGCCTGGGAGGGCTCCTGAACTCCCAAGTGCTCAGCTGCTCACTGTGGGATAAAAAGCAAATTCAATTGTTTCATCTGGAGTCTGGGGAGAGGATGTGCAAGATCAAAGTCCAAAGCACTGCCTTGAAGTCATGCTTTCCTTGAAGATTTCCCTCACTTGCAGCTGAAGTCACTCCCTTCCTAGACCTTTGAGGAGTCTCAGAAATGGGGAGTGACATCTGCCTTTGCAATATTGAGAAAGTTGAATCTGCTAAAAACATGCAGGGGCTCTTAGGGCCAGAGCATAGGGAAAACTGCTATTTCCTTGCTCAAGTTCGCTGGCATTAGAAACCTGAGGGGCCTTTCTGAGTGGTGTGCTGGCCCTGTGGACACCGGCCACCAAAGCACCCCTGTGCCACCTACACATAGCAGGGATGGGGAGCAGTCAGGTCACGGACAGCCTTTGTCTGCTGTCCCCTGCAGTGTGAGCTGCTGTCACTGCTCCAAGGCTGGAGGAAAATCAGTGACGTGTTTCGTGAAAAAGGCAGCAGATTTGGACATTAGCTTTACTCAAACATAGCACAGATAATTAGAAATCACAACCTTGCATTTAATCTATGAGGAAGAAAAAATACAGTACACTAAGTTAGATACTGCAAAAGATTAATGTACAAAAAATACCTCAGATTTCTATAGAATAGAATAGAATATTTTTAGCAGGCATTGGGTATTGTGCATATGTGTCTCTTTTCTTACCTTGTTCAGTAACTAATTTGGTTTGGAGACAGCATGTAGAACGTGGCTTCCTATAGCCTCAACATATTAATGAGATTTATTTTTTGCAAAACTTGGCTGCAAAAGATTAAAACACTAATGACTGTGATTCGCATGTGTCTTTTTTGAAGTTTGTGTTTAATACCACACCTTGACACCAAAGTAAAAATTGTCAGTGTTATGCATTAATAAACATTTCATGTATTTGTATGAAAGAAATCTGTGAGCTACCATTATTGCAATAAGTTTACTTATGACAATATGCTCTTTAATTTGAATAAGCCAGTGTTACACAATAGGATGATGAGGGGAGAGTGTTTTCATGAGTCCTACCACAGTTAGCAGTGTCTTTCTTTGTTCTGCATTTTCATGAGAAAAATGTCAATTTTTTTCTCTCTTCAATAACACATTCACAAAAAAAGGAGTTTCATAACAAAACCATACTGAGTCCATGAAAAACATTTGTGATATGTTACCAATTATTTATGAAGAGAATCTTGGAGAATATAATACTGACTATAATACTTTTCTACTTTTCTGTACTACCTCTATTTTGTTAAATAACACAATTATCTCGGTTTGAAGATAAAACTCTCGTTTTCTGCCACACAAACATATGCACACAGGTAGATAATTGAAGGCTTTTTAATCTAGGAAACAGCACAAAACAAGCCAATGCTTAGAAGCTGTGGCTTATGAAATTCAAACTTAAAATAAATATTTTTAACACTTTTAAAGAACAAAGATAAGTACTGGTGCAGTTTCCTCAGAGAAACCCTAGATTTTCCACTGAGGATATGCTCCCAATACAAAAAGATGCAATTACCAGTGTTGGACTTCATGTAGGAATTATGGAGGAACTGGAGAGATTCCCTGTTATTACAGTGTTATGGCTGGTGCATAAGGTTATGCAAACAGCACAGGTGACAAATTACCGTGGCTGCTTCTTTTGCATTCAAATCCATTAATTTATTCTGAGTACTCAAAACACTACAAAATCCTTATTATCTTTGGTTCTGCTCTGCACTATTCTTTTGTTTGAGCTTGCTAAAGTTGTAACATAGGCTTTTTGAATTTTCCAGAATGCAGTGGACTATACAGTGTCCCCAGCAGAGCAATAGTCAGCCTGGGGAATATTGCTAGGCAGCTATTCTTCCCTAGTCAGTGGGTCTTCTCTTTGGTTTCCTACTTAATGCTCTTGTTTCATATTCCATGAGAATAGGCCTACTCAAAGTTGAAGAACAGGGAGCTGTTTTTCTTCAGAGTAGTGCAAATGCCACTCTCTAGTGTGATCAGTGGCAGTCTGAGTGTCCCTGACTTGTTGCACCAGGAGTGCCCAAGCATGGCCAGCAAGGCAAGAGGGCTGTGGTGGTGGCTACTTTGACCTTGGAAGATAAATTCACAGCAGAACGAACAAGTGCTGGTTGAGCAACTGGGAAATTTAATGGCTGCATTGACATCCTTCAGTTCATAACATATCTCAGTGACTAATGGTGTATGTGAGATGGTAAATGGTATGTATGCTCTTTTAGATGTTTTTTTCTCAGAAAAGGACAATTTTATGAAGTGCATTATAACATGAAAGAATATGAGTCACAAATAACCTGTAAATACAAGCAAGGAATAAAGGATGCATTAAGAGCTTAACGTAGATAAACTGGCATAATACGACTGTAGCATTTGTTGTTTTTAGATATTGAATTTGGTTAGTCTTGTGTGATTGCAAGGAATAGCTGGTTGCTTTTGAGAAGTTGAAAGATTCTTAAATATTGCCTCATTGAGAGATAAAGTACACAGGCACAGGTACAAAAGCTAAGACTGAATACTCTGCAGTTGAATCTTTTCTCTACCATAAGCAATTGACCTTCACTAGGACAGTTTCTGTCTGCAGGCCTGAATCTGTTCTCAGGCCTGGGATCTGCTGCCTCTGCTGAGGATAGGGCAAAGTCTCGCAGGTCAGTTTGTCCCAGTCCCAGGCTGGGTCCCCTCGTGCTGACTGCAGAGTTTCTCCTCCTCCTGCACACCTGTGCTGGCTGCCTGCGCCTCCCACCCTGGGCTCTCGTGTGGGCTTTTATGGTGATACGGAGACATCAGTCACAGTCAGAATAGGTGGCAGTCGAGCTATCTGGCAAAAGCATTTGTGGGACTTTTGGGCACACACCTCGGACTCTCGCACCAATTTTTCTAAGGGAAAAAAATTAAATTTTTTCTCAGGAAAAAAAGAACTATTTTTTTCAAGCAGAAATCTTTAAAGGTACATGTAACAGTGAGGTGAGAAAAAAACCCTAAGAAACGAAATTTGTGACCAGTTCCAATGAACCATCTACTAGAACAGTCTATTAATTCTCTATTTTTCACAAGGGCTACTTACATGTTTTAAGGAATTTCAATAGATATTCCAATAGATCAGATTCCTTTTTATGCCATTATAGTCCTTTCACATATTCTTTTATAGAATATAGATCACCAATAGATCACTGTATCATCAGTGCCTGGGATTTCATGTGTGTGGAAATGTCAGATTCATAAAATGCTATGCTAAACCTGAATTCATAATCAGTCAGAAAGGACTTTCATTAAGCTCACAGTGTTAAAGGAAGGCAAAAGCTTTGGAGGATGCATAAATAATGTAAAACTAATTGGAAAATATTTGTATGAATGACGATTAAAAGTCACCAGCATTTCTTCACAACAGTCCAAACAGATTTGTAAAAAGCTGAGAAGTCTGTAATTTCTTTTTATGTTTTTAAACCTCGTGTAGAAAGCATCTGGTTCTGTTTGCAAACAGCACTCTTCGTTTGCCAGACAGAGTAGCCTAGGACATTTGTTGACAGGACCAAAAGAGGAGTTCAGGAAGAAGGTGGTGTGATGTTAATCTAGATGGCCATGGCTGCTGAAGTAAAAATATTTCATTCTCCATTCATTCCACCTGCAGAGTGAAGGATGCTATTGAGCTAGGTACAACTCTGTGTAGCTCCCCAGCACTGAGACACAGAGAATCAGGATCAGAGACGTGTACGTGCTTGAGGATCTGCCGACCTGCGTGAGCTGTAGCCTATCCTCTAGGAACATCCCAGGTTGCCGTTTTCTTTTTGCCAGTTCCTATTGCTCCTGTGGGAGCAGAGGGACCTCACTGCTGCTGTGTGAGCCTGTGGGGATGCAGATGAGCTGTAGCTGTACCAGCTTTTCTCAGCTTTGCTTGAGATTTTTCCCCCACCTAATATCCTCAGGGCATTTGAATGAGTACCAGTACCTCCTTGTAAGCTATATCCTAGGCAAAGCTGTCTCAGGGGCCACACTAGATCTTGAAAACTGTTCCCATGCTGATCCAATGAAGACTGCTAGAAGCTGCTGCTCTTGGGCTGGAGAGGGCATTATTGCAGAGAGCAAGCCCAAATACAGCTCCATACTTGTAATGCCTGGTCAGCTGCTTTCGATGTCACTTCCATAGTGCTCTGGGAGAGCATCTGAATTTGACCCTGTAAAGGTCTCTTTCTAAACAACGTATTTAATGTATAGTAATGCATTATGATTATTTTTGCAGCTGTTGATGTATGGGTAAAGCTTGATAATGTAAATTTGTAGTTAAAATGGAGCAAGTTGTTCACACTGCAGGATGTACCAGATGCCACAGTCCTGCCCTTGGAAGAGGCAGACTCACTGACCTGATGCTCTCAGTCTCTTACATCTGAGTTATATGCTTTGGTTTTATTGCATCCAGGGGTTTGGGTTAGGGTCAGACTGTTATCTTGGCCATGTCATCTACCTTCAGTTACACAAAAGTAAGCAGGCCGGAGAAATTTTCTCCTGATATTATTATTCTATATTTTAAGGCATTCCACTGTAAGAAGCTCTGAATGTAGCAGTGACCCCTTTTCAAAATGAAAGCTCTCTCAAGCCATAGCGTGCTTTTTTTAAAAAAATACAGAGCTGAAATGAAATTCCCTAAGCACAGTCAGTGTCTCCTATGCTCCTTTGCACTATTTTCCATTTCGGGCACAAAATAAAAAGTGTATCTTGGCTGTGTATAATTAATGTCATGGAACTGTGATCCTGGCATGACACAAGCTGTATCACTGAGAGCAGAAGGTAAGAAGAAATCATGATTGCTCAGCAATTTACACGGAAGGATAAAGGGGAAAGGCATTTTAAATTAATGGTTCTAAGGCCTTGATGTTGCCCTGCCACATTTCATAAATCATTTCTGAGCAATATCTCCTGTGAAAGGGGACTTCACAGTTGCTTAGGGAATACCAAACAGTTACCTTTTCCAGGAGGAGACTCTTTTTACATTTTGCTTCAAAATGCACCCCATGGAAGGAAGCAGCGTTTCAGCTTATAGAGTAGCACTAAATGCCTACTGACTGCAAAGAAGAGTCCTTCTTCTCAGAGCCATTTATCTTCGAAACAACAGCTGTCCCCTTTGATAAAAGGTTGAGCTCTCCCCACGGTGCTGGAGTGCCGCAGCAGAGGGCTGTTGGAAGGCTGGTCCCAATCCAGTGAGGTAAAGATGTCTCTCGCCACCTCACAACCCGGCTGCGAGCTCAGACCCCAGCATGTCATGACCCTCAGTGCATGGGTGGCTCTGCCTTGTACAGAGCTCTGCAGCTCTGTGTGCCCTGTAAAATCAGTCGTTTTGTGTAAGCACTGCAGCACATTTAACCCTTTCTCTAAAACAGCTGGGGAGTAGGTTTGGGTACTTCTAATGCTTTGGGAAAGCAGCAGGGGTGGGAAGTCCCAATGCATGTGGTATTTGCAGCACTGATCTTGCATTTGGAGCATTTCAGCAACAGCACTGTTTGGCAGTGGGCAATGCTTCTCCCCAGCATTCACTTCCTCACAAGGCTTTCTGCATCTTTTGGCGGAGCTGGCAACACACACCTTACAGCGTCTGTCATAGGTAGCAGGTAGCCTCAGATACTATATATGTTCCTCTCAGAGACTCAGGGATGAAGCAGATCAGTCTTCATGTGAACTGATTGCATTAATTGGCATTTACAACACAGCAGTAAGAGACGGATAGATGACCTGCCTTAATATATTCAGTAGCTGTTTGTGTTGCTTATAGTACTGCTTCCAATGTACAAAAAGCTTTTACCTCACATTACCTGCACTTGGGTACTAAAAACACTTGAGCAATAGCCCAAGTGACTCCCTTATGACAGTTATTTCCCAAAAATAATTCCTTATGCCTCCCTCATGACTGTAATTTGCTACAAAATCATTTCCCCTATGATCTGTACAGAGCAACTAATGCATTTTGTGACCAAAAGCAACAACTGCTTAGCACTGGAATCCTAAAAACATTGCAGAGGAAAAACAAACAGGAAAAAAAATTGCACTGTGTGTCCACAGACAAAGGCACAAGGAAAGGATTGGAAGTGGAGGACGAATTTTCCCCTGAGCTGGCATGGCTGACAGCAGCTGTGTGGAGGGTGATGGTGCAAGGACCAGGTGCCTCCATGCTCTGATGGTCCCAGCCAGCCACAGCCACTACAGCTCCTCAGGATCGTGGGAGGAGCAAGGTGATGCCCAGGGAGGAGCGGGAAGCAGGTGTTGAGAGGTTCAATTAGTGCTGTCCTGGTAAACCTGGGTGGGAACGGCACATATCTAGCCCTGGACAGCACACAGCTCCATGTGTCAGTCAGTGCTGCTGCCAGTCATGCCCAGCAGCTCCATTTCACCTTCCTGCCCTGCAAGCTGGGCAACTGGCACAGGCTCCACATTGGCACTGCCGCAGCCACTGCTTCTGCTTTGTAGATGTGTCATAGTAAGCTGAGTTTCTCATTTTTTAATGATAATGAAATATAAAATACTGGAAAAGGACCTTTCTGTTTGTTTAACACAGTCCTAGACTCTGCCATGTTATAGGAAGATATCATGCTGTAGAGACAGAAATGTGGACTGTAAGACATAGGAAAGACTCTTTCCATATCAGAGAATATGAAAATGTGACACTGGTAGAAAGGTGGAAAGAATGGGACTTAAGCCTAAAAAAGAGAAGAGATATGTTAAAAGCCCATTAAAAAAGCTACAGAAAAAGCTTCCATAATCTGAGGCCCATGTTCATGGTGGATAGACAAGAACAAATGCCCTAAAGTCACACTATGACTGGGATTGAATACTAAGAAAATACTTATAATGGTAAAGATATAGAGATTTTTGAAGAGGGGGAAGTCTTGGAGTCTCTAGCCCTGGCAGTCTTTAGTAACATGTTATCAGGCTGGACTGGACCGATATAAGTGTGGCTGATCCTGCCTTGAGATGAGATACAGGCAAAACGGCTTCTTTAGGACCCGTCCAACTATAGCACTCCAAATGTGCTTGCAGATACAATGGAAAATGACGAATTCTCACTTTATTTAATTGCAGATAAATAAAGTATTTGTTGAATAGTGGCCAATTTGCTCAGCGAATGTTTAATGCTTTATATCTCATTGAATCTACATAGCATTTAATAACCCTCATTTCTGTTCTTGTCAGACAGCTTTCGGCAATGGCTAGCAATCTTTCTGCATTTCAGCAGACTGCATAATAACAGTTTTAAGTAGAGTGATCTGTTACTTGGATAATAAACTCATTACGAATGGAAATTAGGAAGCTTATTTGAGAAATGTGAAGTACATTAAAATAAAATGCACTCCCTAATGAGATTTGGGCTACATGTAAAAAAAAATCCTTTCTTAAAAAGTCAGAATCTACTAAAATGTAGGATTATAAAGGTTTGGAATGAGAAGCGTGACTTTTACAAACATGATATCAGCAGGGTTAATTTCAGATGACTGCTTGGGAAGGCACTTATGCCTAGAGAAAAAAAAATGCAAAAAACCTAATGCAGGGAATCCCAGGGAACCTTTATTTTTTGCTTAAGTGGAAGGGACATTTTGAACCTATGTTTTCTCTAGTAATAACTTCAATGACAGCAGCTAAAAATAAGCACTATGCAAACACAACAGAATTCACCGGTGTGAGAAGGCGTTTGACTGCAGTATGGTCTTTGTGAATTGAGATTCTGATCTGCTACCAAAATAACTCCGCTCTGTGGTTAGAAGTGCTGTCCCATAATGTAAAAGTCAAACAGGTCCAGAAGGCTAGTCACTGCCTCTTCCTGAATCTTAACAAAAATGGTCTTAGGAGGCTGCATCATAAGATTTTAAGATCTTGCACTGAATATGTAGGCTTTTCCATCAGTGCAGAGTTAAGACTTAAAAATAACCATTTTTTTGAAGATTTGAAATTGAACATGATTTGGGGATAGTAAAAATGTGGAGCAAGAAACATCTTGTGGGAAATACCGTCCAAAATCATAATCATCTAGCTGAGAAAAGGTGAATATGTCAAGACTATCATGCAATGATGGTTTTCAGCTTGTGACGGCATTTTTGCAAGGGGAAATTTTTAACAGAATCACAATGAAGTTGCTGAAGATGCAACATGGAAATTATTACAGAAGTTGTTTTTGAAGGCCAAATCCAAATGAGTGTATAGACTTGGCTGCTCAAATTCCAGTGCCTCCTTCCCCATTTAGCACTGGCTTTGCTCTTGTGAAGCAGGTCAGTCAGTGTGTCGCCTAAGTCTGGTGCCTCAGCTGTCGTGTTTCCATCTGGTCACAGGGATGTTTCTGACTCTCTAAGTCTAATAAGCAGGGCTCACAAAGCCGTGCACCTTATTAGTAATTAGGACACTAGGTTGAGACTTTTGATCTACCACCATGTTATCTAAGAACCTGGTAATGATTGATTTTTTTAAATGTTTTCTTTTACTTTCAGTTAAATGGAGACAATAATGTTTTTGTTCTTTCATTCTTAGTTGGCTTTCTTTACTGTCTCAGCAGGAGAAGTTTCTTAACTAATTAATAGTATCAGAAGAATAGAAGCCCTCGGCACTATCACTGTGATAAAACAGTTTATACAAATAACAGATCAGATGCTTCCTAACTTGCATAAAGTGAGTTAGTGTAGTCTAACATGAAAAATAATAATGCTGAAAGGCAAGTCTGCAAAAAGAGCTGGCTGAATAATTCATGCATAAATTTAGTCTGATAAATTTTGCTCCTTTTCTCCATTGACAGAAAGCCTATATACAGTTGACCATTTCTGCAGATTTGTGCAGTTGTTCTGTGATTCATATGCTCCACAGATCTCTTTTACAGTATTGTCTGTATCGTTTAGCTGTGACTGCTTGTGTAAGGCACACAGCATTGTTTCTCTTTCTTGATGGTGAGGTGCTAATGCTAACAACCAGGATTCTGATACTAATGTTTATGGAAAACAAACATAAAATTCACTTTCTATAAATATTTGAGCATAAAAACTGAGTACTTGCTTTACATGAATATTGATAATGGTAAAATACAGAGTTATGCGTTTTCCAAATGTTCGTGGAAAGTTAAACAAGGTTGAAGGCAGACTGTTTGAAAATGTGACTCAATATTCATGCTGATTTTTCCTGGTTTCAGAGTTCTGACAATATTCTAAGCTGTACAGTTGTCAACAGGATCCTTTTCTCCTTTCCTTATTCTAATTTATTTGTGTTATATGTGAATTGTGACATGGGTTTACAAATGGAAAACTCCACCTATTAGCACTGATGGTGCAAGGTGTGTGCTAAGGGCACCCAGCACACTATAGCATTAGTCTACATCCTTAGAGCTTATTTTAAGGAGCTGCGTGAGGTCCCTGATGGCAGCCTTGCTGGCACGTATGCTCCCAACAAGAGCCTGCAGGCAGGTCAGCTGGGAGGACACGTCCCCACAACCTTATTCATTTTTTAAGATAACCACTCAAATACCTGCAGTGAGTCACTGGAAAGCACATTGTGTCTGAGTTCCCTCTGTCTGTCATAGTGCCAGGAAGCCCAGCTAAGCTGTTTTTAAAATGCCACCATGGAACCAGATTTTTCTAAGTCCCCAAATAGCAAAGCAATTTCAGGAATACTGCAAGATAAACAGGGAATAAAATATGAAAGGAAAACAGTAAGTGCAGCCTGGGTATTCTCTTGAAACATCAAGTGTTAATCACAGACTGCAGCAAGGAAAGGGGAACATGGGAAAAATACTGAGTAGTGTCATTTTGTAATTGGAAATGGTATGGTGAGTACCAATAACCTTCACCATACTCAGAAAACTCAGAAACACTGTCTGTGAGTGATGCTTGAGAAAGCAAGAAAAACTCTCTTCTTGTCAGAGAGAATTATTTTCCCTCTTGGTACTCAGCTTCTG
The DNA here is from genome assembly GCF_000695765.1 of Mesitornis unicolor. NCBI lineage: Eukaryota > Metazoa > Chordata > Aves > Mesitornithiformes > Mesitornithidae > Mesitornis > Mesitornis unicolor. Next base: position 48,736 of record NW_010157575.1, read on the forward strand.
CATGAATAGGCTGATGATGGAGTAGCCTTTTGTGATTGCATCTTAGTTCCTGTGTTATTGAAATCATGGAACAACATGGTCCAGCTGGCAGTTCATGGGCTGGACCTCATGTGTAGGACTCTTTCCACAACCCCCCCTTTTCATCATTAATGCACCCAGGAACAAGCACTTTGGCTGCTTTAACAACTGCCCCCACCACTTGTGCCCTCACCCGCAAACAGATGATGCTTAGAGCCTGAGCTGATTCCTCTGTGGTGGCCATGCACGTGTTTGCTTGCGTGTGTGTGGACAGAGATGCTTGAGGCGCACATGTCGCCTTGGCATCACAAGAGAACTGCCTCCCCTGCACGGGTCTGGCCTCTCTGGCTCTCTCAACACTTCCCCATAGATCCTTTTCCTAAGGAGACAAAAAGTTGTCTCTAGGCATTTAAAAAAAACAAACCAGAGCTGTTGTTTTATTTTTTGACCTATGTTATTGGATCAGTGTTTTTTGAGACGTTGTTTGTGGAAACAGAAGTAGAAGGTGGAGGAGCTGACATTTCAAGAATGTCTTTCGTACATAGAAGAAATCAAGCATAAATACATTTTGGATTCATGAATTTGTATGTTTGTACTGAGATATCTTTCTGATTGAAATACAAGGACTTCAGCTACATGAACCCTATGCTGAAATTCAAGATACATTTTCTCCTGGTGAAAAGCATATGCTTTTTCCTAGCAAAACACCTACAGCTTTAGTATGTATAGAAGTATTGCTCATATTCTGCTCTTACGTTCTTGTGCAAAAGCAGCATGTATTTAAATTAGCATTCTATTTTAATGAAATAATTCCCTGTTAATAATGGCAGGGTTACCAGTCTTCTTCTCTAGTTATGAAAATTCTTCTGCATTAAACCTAGCAGCTTTCCTGGTTGATATTAAGACATCAATCTAATTATAAGAGCCTTAGATAAATGGGCAAAACAAATGGATTTCATTCTGCCCTGCCTGTCAGTCATGAGAACATTTTTTTTCAGGTCACATGTCTTTGCACTGCAGGTCATATATCTCATAAACTTTCAAAATAAATCCTGCTTATTACTAATTACATTTGTTCTCTTTGGTGCCATCACATTAAGTTTTACTATGACACTATTACAAATATTCTATTGTGTTGCTGGCACTGAACATCCTTATGAAGTCTTTGTCAACTTGTTACAGTAGCATGTGGCTTATAACAAGATGTCTTTTATATTCATTTTTTAACATGTTAAAATATCAAGTTGTCTTTGCTCTGTGTAATAAACCACTGAATGTGCAGGAGAAGGTTAATATAATAGGCAAAATAAATCAACTTCAAATTTCAACTAATAGCCTTAATAGTTGGGCAAATCTCATCAAAGTGTTCTGTTTGGCTAATTTGACAGTGGGCCTAACACCAAGAAAAAATTACAAGCTTTAAAGTGGTTCTTATCTTTATCTCCCATTTTAAGAAATTCATTTTAAGAAAATGAAAATTAGAAGAAGCAAGGGAGGGGAAATGTTATAGTTAACATTAAACTCCTGAGGATGTGAGTTAAGTTCATTTTACTTATATAGTTTGAGAGGTCAGTGAAATACAAGGGCTAGGATCTGACCTCTTTGCATTGTATTTTGTAATTACAGCTTATGGGAATCCATGTGATTGTTTAGAGCAAGGACACTGTTGGATGTCTATGTAAATTACATTCTTTGCACTTGTTCTGATATTTTTTACTGAAGCCATAACTGCCAGCTTGTGTGTTCCCAGCTCAAAGCAAGGAGCTTGTCTAAAGCAAGATTCAATGATATCACACTTCTGGCTCCATCAAGAAGCTTGCTAGTAGTTGATGCTTGGTTCTGATGAGCATGGCCACCTGGTGGGATGCAGTCGATGGATGCAAAGATGAATTAATTCAGAAATGAACAAGATGAGTGTGTAAGGAGTATTGATTTTACCCTGAGACCTGTGTCTCTTCAGACCAAGTGAGGTTAAAGTTCCAGGTCCTAGTGCTAGATGTCCTCCCTTTAATGGCTTTTCAACTTAACATTAATTTTCTGCTAAAATGGGTTTTGGAAGCTGAATAATGAATAAACAGAAATATACACAGAGCTATTTCAGGATCCCAAACTGGTATACCTTCACTCAAATGATAAGCATCTAGCTCTTTCTGTGAAGCTAGGCACATCAAAATGTCCTTGCGCTGTCATAAATTCTTAACTTCAAACTAAGAGAATTCAAATATTTTATTCAAAAATTCAAAAGTCTGGCCTCAGTTTAAGTTTTGCTTGTATGCTGTATCATATCACTTGCCATACTTGTGTAGGAAGCAAATACGTCCACTTGGTGAAGACTTCAAAAGAGCATGTAGCAGCAGATTAGGACTTTCCTTGAATCCCAGTATTTGGATACAGGACTGTTCCTAGAACATATGCATTTTCTGGCACCAATAAAGAATGTGATGTTCTTGCAATAAATTTAACTTGACATATACCAAGTATTGAAATCTATTACTTCTGGAGAATGTCATGGCACATTTTTTTACTTTAAGTGTTCCATAAGTATTCAAGGCTGCACCTTGAATACTGTGTTCAGTTTTGGACCCCTCACTACAAGAAAGACATTGAGGTGCTGAAGGGTCTAGAGCACAAATCTTAGGAGGAGCAGCTGAGGGAACTGAGGTTGTTTAGTCAGGAGAAAAGGAGGCTGAGGGTAGACCTTATTACTCTTTACAACTGCCTGAAAGGAGGTTGTAGAGAAGTAGGTGTTGGTCTGTCCTCTCAAGTAACAAGTGATAAGATTAGGTAAAATAGCTGCCCAGGGAAGTGGTGGAGTCACTATCCCTGGAGGTTTTTACAAGATTTGTAGATGTGGCACTTAGGGACATGGTTTACTGGTGGAGTTCCCACTGCTACCTTTACAATTGGACTCAATGATCTTAAAGGTCTTTTCCAACCTAAGCAATTCTGTGATTCTATGATTCTATAGCTAATGTGATGAACCACTGACATTCTTTGGGCGATTTTGCAAAGCATTTCATTCTTGCTATCATCATCTGATTTGCCAACAGAATAGCCTTATAGTACAAGTCCAAACTATAGAGCTACTAATTAAGACCCTAGAAAAAGCTGGAGGGATATAAATGAAAAAAAAAGGAGTGTAACTACTGATCTTGAAAGCACAGAGAGAAATATCATACCTAGTAGAAGAATCAAAATGAAAATGAAAATAACACAAGACACAGATCAAAGCTGATCCAGAACAGACAATATTCTGATGACAAGCATAATAGTGTCTCTGTTGCTGTTGATAAGTATTTCCTGCAGTGGGAAAGTGTTATTTGCCGTTCCCTAGGAAAAGGATAGCATCAGGTACCACTTTAGGAAATTTCTTTGGTCAGTTTCTCTGGCATGGGTTAAGAAGCAGGTCACATTGAATGATGATCATAACACCTTTATGGCCTTAAAATCTGCAAAAGGTCAAGAAAATGTCATTAAAAAATTAAAACTGAAGAAATTTATGTGGAACAGTATTACTACACAATCTTAGTGGTTCTACACATATTTCTTCCATTTAATTAAGTAGCTGTATTTCACCTACATAACTGTTCCTCTAGGATCATGAATCCAACATTTAAATAATTAAAATTCTCACCACTTAACCTTACAAGTGCTTGAAATGTGCAGTGTCTATAACCTGGTACATCTACAGGACACAGTGCAGTACAGCAGTGAAAGCAGTGAGATTTATATGGAAGTTGTGCTGCACCTGAATGAAACATGGTGCAAGAGTTTTAGAGTTGGATTCATTAGTCCTGTCTCAAGGATTTCTGCACCATCTCTGCCACAGTTACTCATGAAATAAGGTTCACCTGTCACTGATTTGGCCCTGCAGGTGTGTGTGTGTGACTAAATCAGAAAAAAGTTTAGGAGTGAGTGAGAATATAGGTACTTCCTACTTTTTTCTTTCAGCTATTAGTTATTGCTGTTCTGGTGTTTGTTTATTATCAGTATTCATGATGTACATCATCAAGGCCCATTTGTAAACTCACAGCTTTAATTCTTATATCAAATTTTTAAAATAACTTAAAACCGCTTTTTTCATTCAGCACAACTCAACACTTGAGACCTTTTTAAAATATGTTTATATATTCACATATATTCTGGTTTGGATAAACAGAGAAATCTGGTGTATATTTACAGTAGATTTGAAAGTTCAGTAATTATCACCAGAAGTCATCATTAAGCCTTCAGATGAACAATGGAATATCACTTGATTTGCCAATGCACTAGGAATAATTTCTACTAATTATTCCTGTGATGAATTTGGCTCATAAACTTTTACTAGATGAAAAGGAAACTGAAAAATCAATATTTCAGTTTACTTTTTTATTTCATCATCTGGGAATGCTAGTTACATATTTTGCACGGTAATAAAGGGAACCAGAGGGCAGTCAAGGATAGTAAAAAAAATAAACTTAGAACCAATAGTGATTAACAATAAATGCAGCTGTTATCAGAATGCAAAGAACTTGATTCAGAGGAAAGTTCTGTATTTTACAGTCTTCCTTTAGACCCTCAGGCTTTTCCTTTTCCTTAAAATAATCACATTGATGGCTCTTTTGGACAAATTATCTAGACTAATTTCTGTGTTGTTTCAGCATCACTTCTTTCTTCCTTTGCTCATACAATGTCTAACTGTAACACGTTTCTTCCCATTTTTGCACATTAAGGTGTTGTTTGTTACCCCTTTAGCTTTGCATTTAGTTTTGCTTCTGTTAGTATCTTCACTCAATCCTTTTAGCTCTGATGTAAGAACGTTCCTTTACTGTCTGAGCACAGCTAGAAAAGCCAATGAACAGCCAAAGCTTTTTAAACACAGGCATTTTAAATTGGAGAATTGCCTTGGTTAGGAGCATCGGTCAGCCAGACTTTTAGCTGATACAGCAATTCAATTAACGATAATGCCAGAGAAGATACTGGGATTATAGTGTGCCAAGAGCAGGTCGCCAGCTGTTTCACGATCTTTAGGGGACCTACAAGGCTCAAACAAAACATGTACTCAATCTACGATGCATTGCATGCCAGTCATATTAATGAAAAAGAGAATTGGTGGTGTTGAAGACTAGAATTGATCAGAAACTACCTGACTGAATGTTTTGCCCACTGAAAATATTGATATATCAGGGTGAAATGTCCCTGTGTTGTTCCCTGGTGCTGCCCAGAATCCCACCTCTGAGCACCTGAGACGCCAAAACTTTTACAAAGAGAACCTCAGAGGTGATTAGAGAAAGTCAAAGGATAGGGTTGATCTTAAGCTATTTTAGTTATCTAAAGAAAGATGACCACATATGGGTTATGTGTAGCACTCTTTACGGTCATTGCAGAAAAAGGTTTAATCTGTTCTTCTTTAAAGTACTTTACTTCAGCTGAAAGTGATCATCCTTTGGGAATGCTTGCTTGCTTCCTTCCATTGTTCAGAAAGCCTAAATTAGATTGCAATGTAAAACTTTTAGACAGGAAAGCTGGGACAAAAGAACGCTTCCCAAAATGACATGTAAAGTCATATATATGTTTATACTTTTAGTTACAGTTATAGGTTTGTGCGTGTATATATATATATATATGTACATATAAACAAATATACAGATACATACAGATTAATTCCAATTCTGTGAGAAATTTTAGTTATTGATTTTCCTTTTTTTTTTAAGGATATACTTTTGAAACCTTGAAATTTCTTGAGAATGTAAATTCCAGTTTTCACTGGAATTTGTGTGTAACAAATATCTTCTTTTGTCTTTTCTGTGGATGATGAAATCTGAAGTCTCCTAACCACAGATATAAATGATGTAGCATACTAACAGTTTCAGAGAGAACAGAGCATGCATATCAGATTATTCCTGCAGCTCTGATAGAAAAATACAAACATTTTTTTCAATGTTGAAAATAAGTATTTTCAGGAGTCACAACTAGCTGGGTATATTCAAATGCTTTTCATCAAAAGAGTATATACACATAAAATAAAATTATCTAAATTCAAGACATATTTTTCAGTTTCTCAATATGGCTATCATGTAAAGAAAAGTATACTAATTTACCATTGCTGGTTGAGCTGTTTCAGCATGGCAATGAGTAATTGGTCGATAGACTCTGAAACAGATGCAAAGTGGCAATGTAATGTTTCCAGTGGGGTTATTATAAAACACTTGCGTTCTTAGTTTCCAATATAGAGGACTTTGGGCCATATAAGCCATCAGAAAATTGGTAACTAAATTAAATCTTTATTCTGTCCAGAAATAAAAATCTCTTTATGATATTTAGAAAGTCCTTTTACAGTACTATCTGAGCACCTTACAAGCCTTACAATAGCTTCACTTATGTATAAGTACGAAACAGAGACCCCTGGAGTGACTTGTCCAAGCTCATCAGAAAGGTCTGTGAGAGAGTGGTGTCAGGCATTCAAGCCTACTCACTTTTGGGCTAATGTTCTCACTGCAAGCTCCTTTGTCTTTTCTCCCAGCAGAAAAATGTATAGCGGCATGCAATCTAAAATTGTAAAGGAACTTGATATAGATAACTGTAGAAGAGATAAAAGAATTGGTAAACTAAAAAAATTGGGGTTATATCTGGGCTGAACATCTTTATGACATCAAAGAGTATAACTAGCTACAAGTGGCTAAAGGACATTCTGCAGTTTCAGCTGTGTACACTGCTCCTGTTCCCATTTCCAGGGTTGTTTACTATTATGGCACCATGGCTTGTGATATCAAATCATCCCATATAATGCTACTGACATTTCAGTGCATGTCAAATATGTTTTAGTGCTTCATGAAAACACGAGATTTTTAAAGAACTTATGTCTCGATGTATTCCACTGCATTTCAAACATCCAGCAAGAGCAGCACTGGAAATGCATCTTTGATACCTTTCAAGAAACAGAAAGCTGAATTCCATGGTTGCACCCTGGCATCTTCAGGGTTTTATCTGCAACTCTGAGTAGAACAGTGAACAGAACATTTTAAAGCATTTCACTGTAATTGGACTATTGCAAGTGTTTGGTCTTGTTACTGGAGCATACAGAATCTTTAAAGTCTGTGACTGACTTTGAATGCAACCTCTGTCTATTTCTGTGATTATGAGCATGCTGAAAAATTTGGCTGACTAAAAAAAAAATCTTGTGTATGGCTGGTGTTATTAGTTCTGCACTTTTGTTGACAGCTTATTTACCCAGTTACAATTCATGCAATTCATAACTATAGAATGTGTATGAATAGCCCATAAGTCCATCCGAACTTCTTTAGGTTATGATGATCAGGTAAATCAAATTGTATTTTCAGTTACTTTCCCAGAATCTCTGAAGTAAAAATCTGGGTAAAGACAATTTTGGTTTACCTCAATAGTGGTATCTAAAAAGTGTTGAGAACAAAAATGTTGTCTTTTGTTGTAATGGTGATGAAAAATCTGTTTGTATTCAATTTTCTGAATCACATCCACTAGCAGCACTCAGGAAAATGTGCAGAATGCAAAACAGTATTAGATCCCAAAGAGTACGTGTTACATATTTTATTTTAGAACATCACTTACGCTAGTGAAGTTGCCAGCTTATCAGACAATTATGCATAATTCAGAATTTCTGGAGACTTGAGTATCAGGCTTGCTAGTTAGTCGTTCAGTGACTAAATTTTTAGATCACTGCCCTGGGTTTAGTGCCTAGTTTCGGTACAGTGCTTCAGGAGACATAACTGTCTAATAATGAGATTTGCAAACGATGCTGAGCTACTTAAGCCAGTCAATAGAAACTGTTATGAACAGAGGTGGTCTTAAGCTGTCCTCCAGTACTTACAACTTCAGCCCCACTGGGACTCGCAACATTGAAGCTCTACCATATAAGGTTCTATAATTCATTTCTCACAAAATGCATCTGCAGAAGCCAATGGTGATCCTTCCCCAACCTTTTATCCAATAATTCATGATTAATGTACTCACCCAGGTTGCAGGAAAGACAGATTAAATTGTCTTCTCTACTTAATGGGATTCAACCCGCCCCACCATGTCCCAGAAGACCATCATAATGGCCAGACTATAGGCTATTCTGAGTAAAGGCTTTCTCGGTCCCATGAAAGCTGTTTTGTGCTGTCTGAAATAATTGAAACAAGTAGTAGTGCTCTTGTAGCTGTAATGGTATAAGAATGATAAGGGAAGAAAAGCTTGGTGAGAAAAAGTAATGTCTCCTGTAAGAATATCTGATGTAGCTGAAAGAAAAGGACAGGCTCAGGGTCATCTAAGACATTCCCCAGATCTACAGTAGATATGTAATTTCCCAATAATACATTTAATGTAAAAGATGTAGGGCCAAATAAAGAATTATTATGACACTTGGGAATGTGGACTTCATCCCTACTTAGATAAGTACTTAATATACATTACTTATTCATGGGAGGGGACACGGCATTTCGGTAGCTAGGTCAGATGGCTTTAGCTCCATTGTTGTTGTACAATGTCGTTGTTATCCATTCACCATGTAAAAATGCACAAAACAGAACATACAGCTGGAAGTTGAAAACTATTATATTTTTTTCTAGCACAGTTTTTAAATACTGTTCATCCCTGTCAGTGCACACAGCTTTATGTCCCGGTGCCTTGGGAAAGATGTCTCCATCAAAGGCAATATCTCAGGTTTTGTACATGTGTTCAATGAGTTATTTCAGACTGTGCCACCTCCTTTTTATGTAGAACATGCTTTCATGAAATTTCTCACAAGTGTCCACTTCCCACAGAAAACACTTGTTTTTCATCAGAGTTGCTTAAAACAGTTTTCCATTCTGGGCTGGGTGCTCTGGGATCTGCTTTTCCAGATACTCCCCTCTATGGTGGATACCTGCAGGGCTATGCACAGGGAAATGTGCAGGCTGGGTGTACATTGGGTCCACCAATATGCCTGCAAGGACAATGAGTGATGCTCGTGGCCTTGTATCCCTTCTTGGTTGGTCTGACTTCACCTCACAGTGACAAGTCTTACCTTCATCTTACCATTTTTCTCCATTATTAAGTTTTACAGGAATATTACTCTAATTCTCCTGTAAAGTCAGAGAACATATATGATCTCCATGAGAAAATAAGTAAGTCAGGAGGTATTCACTGCAGTTTTGAAAATGCATTTTTATTGTTTTTCACAATTACATACAGAATGCCAGTTAAACAATGTCCATCAGCCAGGATAACATCCCAGAGGTCCAAGAGTACAGCTGTACTATTTTACGAACCACCAATCCCTGATTTACTATTAGCAATCTTGTCAACATTGCTGAAAAGTTAACATTTTCCTCTCACTTATCTTGCAGAATTGAGTACTGGCAGCTGTGCTCCTTAAATGTTAGGGAAATGCATAAAAACAAGGAGCTAATTATTTAATTTATTTTTTTAAATATATTTTCTGTAGGCTCCTTTTATATTTCAGCTGAAATTTTAACTTGAGAATCTGAGTTATATTTGAGTTATACACTTCCTACCTGACCTGTCCTCTTTTGCCTGTCATAAATAGAAACCATTGTACTATAGAAAAGAAATGGGGGGGGGGGAAAAATAAGATAAAGAATTAGGCGAAAAAATTAAAATCCTAGTTAGGATTCTTTAGTTAATTATTTTCGTTAACAGAAGTTCAGTTAAACAATAAGGTCATATATTGAGTCTTTGGCTGGAAATTCCATATTGTAGTCCTCTAATAATACACAGAAAGCATAAAATTCAATCACATCAAGGCTTAAATCTAATTTGAAGAATAGTGAGCCTTGGATGTCTCAATTTTCTTGCTATTTGTGCTATGTTTATTACAAAAACATTTGTCATTAATGGTAAGCATTAAAATTGGAAGAAAAACTTAATGGATTAGTCAAGAGGTCAGCTAAGAAACATTTATGCAAAGTTCAAAGAACCAAAGAGTGCATTTCTTCTTGACAATGCAGTGTCATTAACAAGGTCAAAATTTTGCACAGAGCCCTCTCACTGGTGCTACAGGACAGCTGTAAAGGAGGAACGTGTTGATCTGCACGTAGAGTTTTCTGATGTTGGAAACATTTTTAGACCACTGGAAATCTTGTGCTACTCACTTATCAGAATAATGGTGTTTCATATGTAGAATGTGATTTCCTGCTCACGGGGATGGCAGATGCAAAAGTATTGCAACAGCTTGCAGAAGTAGTTAGAGCTGAAACATACACCAAATGGAGTTTTACTGAGACAGTATCATTCACTGAAGAGTGAGTGGGAAGATGTCACAGCAGCTGCAATCCACATAATAAACAGGCTTACTATGAGCTATAACTAAGACAATAAAAAACTCTTTCTATAAATACATTAGCAACGAAAGGAAGGCTAAGTAGAATCTCCATCCTTTATTGGATGCAGGGGGAAACACAGTGATTTACCCTCAGTAAGTTTGCAGACAATACCAAGTTGATCTGCTTGAGGGTAAGAAATCTCTACAGAGGGAACTGCACAGGCTGGATCGATGGGCCGAAGCCAATTGTATGAGGTTCAACAAGGCCAAGTGCAGGGGTCTGCACTTGGTTCACAACAAACCAATGCAGCACTACAGATTTGGGGAAGAGTGTCTGGAGAGATGCCCAGAGGAAAGGACCTGAGGGTGTTGTTCAACAGCAGTGTGCCCAGGTAGCCAAGAAGGCCAATGACATCCTGGCCTGTATCAGAAATAGAGTGGCCAGCAAGTGATCCTTCCCCTGTACTTGACACTGGTGAGTCTGCACCTTGAATACTGTGTTCAGTTTTGAGCGCCTCACTACAAGAAGGACGTTGAGGCACTGGAGCATGTCCAAAGAAGGGCAACAAAGCGGGTAAAGGGTCTGGAGAACAAGTCTTATGAGGAGCGGCTGAGGGAACTGGGGTGGTTTAGCATGGAGGAAAGGAGGCTGAGGGGAGACCACATCATCAGTCTCTACAACTACCTGAAAGGAAGCTGTAGTTAGGTGGGGGTTGGTCTCTTCTTCCAAGTAACAAGTGATAGGACAAAAGGAAATGGCCTCGAGTTGTGCCAGGGGAGGTTTAGATTGGATATTAGGAAAACAGTTTTTACCAAAAGCATTGTCAAACACTGGAACAGGCTGCCTAGGGAGCTGGTGGAGTCCACATCCCTGGAGGTGTTCAAAACATATGTAGATGTGGCACTTAGGGACATGGTTTACTGGTGGACTTGGCAGTGTAAGATTTATGGTTGGACTTGATGGTCTTAAAGGTTCTTTCCAACCTAAATGATTCTATGATTATTAGAAGAGAAATGGGGAAATTTTGCACTTAAAAATATAGGGTTTCTAAGGTTTTTTGATTTTGATAACATTTTCAACAACTGTTGAAACTAATGCTCTCTGCTATTCAGAATGTGTAATACAGAAAACCTCATTTTGCTATGACATGTTTCTTTCACTTAATACAGTTTTATTTTAGTTGCTACATCTTGGATCCTACTCACTTATGTGGAGTTGTTTTCACATTGTCAGACTGTATTGTTCATCTCCATTATAAGTGTTATTATTTTAATATTTTCTATTTTTCCAGTGCTATTGAAACACTTTTCACTTTCTGAGCCAATATATTTTGACATTAGCAAAGTGTGACAATTTGACATCAAAACAAACATTTCAATATTTATGATTCCACATTTCTTGGAGTTTCCATTCTGTGAAAATTGATGACATTTTGACATTTCTCTCTGATTTACAATGAAAACACATTTTTATTTGTAAGAATTTCTAATTGAAAAGAAACTCCATTTAATGGTTTGGACCCTGTTGTGAGTCTGATACTATGGAGAGGCAGCTCTCCATCACTTAGGAGAAGCAGGCACATCCAGGTGATTCCTCCAGTGCTCAAACAGGTGTTTCAGAGAGTTGCGATAAATCATCTGCCAAAGATACCCATTCCCCTGCACTGACTGGGAAATGTATTTTGGCAACTAGTTTATACTTTGGAAAAAAATTTTGATGTCTGAAGTGGGACAGAGATCCAGAGATAATTCACCTATTACCACTGCAAGTAAGACACACTAAGTAGTTGTGATTAATGCACCACCTGTGAGATAAGTTTAGGTTTGGGTAAATGGTGGGAAACGAGGGTTATTTTAATGTACGCTATCTTACGGTTTCCCAGTAGGATGTCTTTTATTTGTTTCCTTACTATACTCCTACTATTGCATTCCTCTTGTAGGATTGTAGGCCATAAAATCTAAAATTTCTGGCTCCCCTGAATCCATGTTTCCATCGTTTCTGAATTTTGTCTAATGTCTTCAGACACGAGTCAACTAATTACTTAAATCCAATCCAATTGCCTGACCTGCATTAAACACAAAGTGAAGAATCCTGATGAGTTGGTGAGGGTGTTAGCTTTCCTTCTTGCAGGATACTCTCTAATAGTGGATTATTTTTAAAAAGTGAAAAAAGTCATGGGGAGACTAAGCTTTAGAAAACACTCTCTGATCAGTTGTTCTCTTCCCAGGAGCCACATGTGATAGATGTCATTTTTCTTGAGCTGTAAAAACTAAATACCTTCAGCCTTGTTCTGTGGTTTCCTTTCTGACTTCATTTAGAAAACTGCTCTCTCAGTGTATAATTGGGACCCCTGATGCCATGTTATACTCTGAAGAGTTACAACAAGAAGCAAACTTGTGATTTGTACTATCTGCACACAGACTTTGCATTATGCAGTGCTATGGTCAGACTAAGACAGCAGAACTTGAGTTTTTTACCAATTATTTTCCTTCCCTATTAAGACTCTTGAGTGATCTGAGCTCTGCTGAATTAAATAATAGATTCCT
>NW_010157575.1:61589-66547 GCF_000695765.1 Mesitornis unicolor
CAGTCCATGGAGAACAGTCTCTCCTGCTTTTTTTCACATGAGCAAAACTGCACAACTCCATACCTTGCAGAAGTTTGAGCACTTACTTCATAGTGCCACTAAAATATTCTCCTTGACTCAGCCATGCCATCAGTAGTCTATGCTTCATAAACAGAGTACATCCAAGATTTCATGTATCTTGCTTCAGAACACCCAGGGAAAGCAGGAAATTTCTTTTATCTGTACGTTCACCAACGTGAACTGAAACACAGAAAATCTAAAGCTTCTCCTATACAGTGGAAACATACAGAGTCACCTTGTTCCAAACTCAGCTCCTAGCCAGGCATGATCCCAACACCACAGCTGCATTCAAGTAGCTGGGAGCCAGCAGCAGGGCTCAGCTGAGAGGAAGATGCATTTCCTGACTTCCAAACTGCAGCTATGTCGTGTGTGTCCTCAAGGACAAAATATAGACATAGAAAAGCCTTGACTGCCTGGCCTTGGGTTGGCAGCTCCCATCTGGGATTCCCAACCACCCAGGCATTCTGTGGAAGGCTCACACCCAAAGCTTGGGCATGCCTTATGCTTTGGAAGGTACTAGTATGCCCACAAGTTCACTGAAAGTCTAGGGACTGCATTGTTTTTTAAATGAAAGTGCTCAACAACTGTACAAGCTCTGTGAGTGGTTTCAGCATCCATTTCTGAAAGATGTCCTATAAAACAGATATTCTCTAAATACCCTCATTCTTTATGTAAAGTTATAAATAGCCAGTAATGTCAGACGTGAGTCAAACCTTGCAGGTATTAAACAGTCCGTTAAAAAAAGACTGAGGACACTGGCTCACCATGGTTATTGTATGAACTTGAGAATTTCACTATGATCTAGTGGAACCAAATTGAATTATTTAGGACTCCTCATTAGTGGAATAATCTGGTATGAAAGATGTGATTGTGGGGTTTCTTCCTCAGTTTGCTTGCATTTTTACCATTCCTGTGATAGTTTGTAAACTTTTTGCTTGAACAAACAATTTACTCATATTTGTTCTCAAGATATGTTTCTAAAATTGTCGGTATACCTGCAGGACACTTGATCTCCTCCTGTGGAGAGCACAAGTTTCTTTGTGGCACTGGGTGCCTTGTTGATTTGAAGAGTTGCAGTTGTTTGCCTTTTCTTGTTTTTGCTTCAGAGACTTGCATTATGTGGGACTATAACTGAGCTTTTCATTGCAGTGCATTATAGGACCACTGTGGTATGATGGTGTGTGTGTAACCATGACTACTACCATTTTTCAGTCCATTTTTCCTTGTATGTAGCTGCAGTCATACTTTTGGGGTTGCATTATTTGTGTCGCCTTTTTGAACTGAACTCTGAGATAGAAGTCTTCTCTGATACAATTGTCCACTGTCTCCAGTCCTCCCGACTTTGTGAAGAAAGGAAAAAAAAAAAAGTTAGACCCAAATCATTCAACTTAGACTTCACAATCTGACTGAACCTGTTAAAAACTGATAACTTCTAGGCAAGTCTGCAAGCTCACGCTTTCCATTGACAATGAGAGCTGGTATTCGTGACATCCTTCAGGGAAAGCATCTTTCCTTGAAATAAAGCTCAGGAAAGCAAAGTGCACACCTTTCATCACAGTGCGCAGTGGGAGCAAGTCCTGAGCTTGGTGACATCAGTTGAATCTTTTCATTTACTTCAGTGTTACTGTTTGGGCCCTACAGTACAGTGACTCTTTTCCACTGCTAAGCAGCAAGCAGGAGGATCTGAGCTGAGGTAGCAGAGGGGACACAGTGCAGTGCTATGGGGTCTGTCAGCATATTCAGAGGGGATGTCACTTGGGAGACCTTATCTCAGAGATAGAATTGGTCTCCTAAAATCTGTTTTTCTGCCTTAGATGTAAAAGACACTGTCACTTTTCTTCACACACACAAAAAGATGATTTTAAGCAAAAACAGTTTTTGTAACTCAGCCAAGCAGCAAAGCTAACCTCTGACAGAAAAAATACTGAAAGCACTAAAGAAAACTCTGCTGGTATGACGACTGCCACTGTTCCTTTCAGATCATTTAAATCAGAATGAGACTGCATGTAAACACTAGAGAAAAGCAGTATAAGCCTACAAATATCAGTAGAGCTGTTCCGACTGTGAATCTAGCCCCAAAGGCACACTTTGAAACAAAGTGATAACTAATTTTTTTCAGGCTGGCTATTAAGAGCAATCCATGACAACACTGGCTAATGGAAACAGCCAGTTCCAAAATGTAGAGCTAACGCATTGCCTTCAAAAGAAATGGAGTTAATCAGTTATTACTGCTAGCTGCTCTGCTTGGGCACAGCTTCTGCTGGAATGTGCTGTCTGTTTGGATGCTGTCCTGTAGACTGGAGTGCTAAGTAGATTTTAGCCCTGGTTTTCATCCTGCTTTTGGAGGGGATTGCTTTTTAATTTATATGTACATATGTGTATTTTATTGGTCTTTCCATTTCACAGGAGAGTTGTCAGTCAGCAGCTGATGGTTAAAAAACCCATTAAAATATTAGACCAGTATGTGAGGTGAGGTGATAGTGTAGCTTATATTGCCTAGCTGTTCTACCAGCTTCCTGGCCAGGGAGTTGCAAGGATTTGTTGAAAAATAATAATTCTAAATTTGCCATACTCATGAGTGCAATTAACTGAGAACAGACTTCAGGGAATAAGGAGTCTGCTGCTGCTGGCTAAGAAGTGATTAATAACTGGCATAAAACTTCACTGTTCGGGTAAATACAAAAATGAGACATTAAATATGCTAGAACCGTCTAAGCTCTCCTTATCACTACTTATGACTACTGACAACAGGCATGTTTGTGATATGACATGAAGCCAGAATTAACTTTACATATAGAATTTTCTATTCTGCTCACAGTCCGTGGAGACAGTACTGCTGTCTGAGTGATTGGTTATGAGTACAGCTTTTTGCTTTGATGCACTCTTCTCAAGTCACATTTGCTTTTCACACAGTCTCTTTTCTCACAGTTCATGCTACCCTCATTAGTATTTTAATCAATGCTCCAAAGAAGTGTGGAGGAAACTACTGGTTAGCTAAAGCAAACATTCAATCCTCCAGATCCTGGAGCCATGGTGAATCTGTTTCTTCTGTCTCTGGACCTGCTCCAAGACCTGATTCCCCCACTGTACAGACACCTCAGAGAGCAGCCCGGCTGACTGGTCACAGTGGGCAATGCCCCAGTGTGGCCGGTTCCCCATGTGCACACGTACATTTAGTCTCCCTGTATCTCACCACACCACATTCCCGGAGGCTGTTGAAGGCAGTCTGTGAAGCAGCTGTGGAGATGGAGAAGAAGGAGGACACTGTGCTTTTCCCTCAACTCCAGACCGCTTTTTAGCAATGGTGCAGATATATCCAAGTAATCTTCTAACCTACAGGTCTGTGCCTCTCACCCCTCACAGCCAACAGTCCTTCATTTTGTGTGTAATTTCAGTCCCAGAGTGGTGCCCCACCCAAACTGCCATTTTATCTGATTTTTTAATGCATGCTATCTGGACATCTTGTTCTGGTCCCACTTTCCATACAAATTCATTTCTGATTGTGTGACTTTCAACCACAATCCCCTTTTCTTTCTGTCTTTTTGAGTATTCCATCCTTGACTCTTCTCATGTTCCACTTTTTTTTTTCCAAACATATTTCTCTCTCTCCTTCTCAGAACAGATTCGTGACTTTCAAGCCTTTCCCCTTCCCAGGGTATTTCTCAGCATTTTTATCACCATCAAACTTTCTTTTCAACTTTCTCTTTCAATACAGAGACAATGTCTGTTTTTCTCCCAAAACTTTCTCCCTATCTGAGGCTGGCTAGACTTGATGATCTAAGACAATAATATTAAATGTTATGATATCACAGGGTGGATTGTAACATAAAATTTGAGAAAGATGTGTCTTCCAAGCCCAGTCTGAGTGGACATGAAAGTGAACACATTTGTGAATAAGCACAAACTGTGTCATTTCCTTAAGTGCAAGTGTGAAATGTTTCTACCCAGAAACATGGAAGTATTGTTGTTGAAAGAAACTGTAACCACCAAAGTTAATTAATGGCACGATAAACTACCATTCATGAGGATGCAGAGAGACAAAGGTAGAAAAGTGAGGAGTTCAGGTGGGAGTTTAAGTGAGGAGTAGGTGTAAGATCAGCCCACCATTTCGAAATACAACCAGCCTTTTGAATGTGACTCTGTGCTTGCTGATACAGCGTAGAAACAGTTATGGATGATCCCAGCTAACTAATGTGGCACTGCTGATCTTGAGCTCATGCCAAGTGTTTCCTTGTCATGGACTTAATAACTCAGTGCCTGACTCTCCCTTCATCTCTTCTACCACACACATATTTTCTAACTAGAATGTAGCCAGGTAGGGCTTGTATCATTGAATGGGCAATTCATTTAGAGCATGACTGATCTACAGGTCTGTGCAAAAGCTTTGGTGAGAAGCATAACTCATTCAGAGCCCTGGTGGATTCAGATACTTGCCAGCTGCATAAATAAATCTGTGTCTATATGATTTAAGAGCATATCCACTTCCAAGTCTCTTCCCCTGCTACCTTTTTTCCCAGACACAACAAATGAGTGATTTCCTAAGCTGCCAGGCTAACTACTTGCTCTGTCCGTGTTACCAGCTGTTTCAAAGACAGAGGATATTTATTCAGGTCAAGCTGCTCCTCTACCTCAGACAAGTTCCTGCATTCAGGAGGTAAAAATTTCCTTCGGTAAAGAGAAGGCCTCAGGCCCTAGGTTTTCATGTCAGTGACAGGTATTAAGTCTTAGTCTGCCATTCACACCAGAGCATGGCCAGGGTGAAGTTAGGAACCTTCTCTTTTTCCACCGATACCTCACCCTGGCCATGCTCTGGTGGGAATGGCAGACTAAGACTTGGTACCTACCAAGGTATAAATTGGAGAGCTAAAGAAAAGATTGAAATGGTACGCTTCTTTCCC
>NW_010157575.1:66576-124945 GCF_000695765.1 Mesitornis unicolor
TTATTAATTGCGTTACTATCTTATTAATAGACTCCAGATGTTTTTTCCAATCTTCCATGCTTTTTAAAGGAAAAAGTCCAGGGAAGATTAAAATTGGCATCCTGGGGTGTATCAGGAGGGGGGTGGTGAGTAGGTCGAGAGAGGTTCTCCTCCCCCTCTACTCTGCCCTGGTGAGACCACATCTGGAATATTGTGTCCAGTTCTGGGCCCCTCAGTTCAAGAAGGACAGGGAACTGCTGGAGAGAGTCCAGTGTAGGGCTACAAAGATGATCAAGGGAGTGGAGCATCTCCCTTATGCGGAAAGGCTGAGGGAGCTGGGTCTCTTTAGTTTGCAGAAGAGGAGACTGAGGGGAGACCTCATTCATGTTTATAAATATATAAAGGGTGAGTGTCACAAGGATGGAGCCAGGCTCTTCTCGGTGACAAACAATGATAAGACAAGGGGTAATGGACACAAACTGGAACACAGGAGGTTCCACTTAAATTTGAGAAGAAACTTCTTCTCAGTGAGGGTGACAGAGCACTGGACCAGGCTGCCCAGAGAGGTTGTGGAGTCTTCTTCTCTGGAGACATTCAAAACCCGCCTGGACGCCTTCCTGTGTAACCTCATCTAGGTGTTCCTGCTCTGGCAGGGGGATTGGACTAGATGATCTTTTGAGGTCCCTTCCAATCCCTAACGTTCTGTGATTCTGTGATTCCGTGAGATTATTAGAGCCATACCAGCTGTGACAAGGGAAAGAACTCTCTGCTCTTTTCAGTTCTACAGTATGTCATCAAACTTCAAACCTGTTGGGAATACCTGTATGATGATTAAGCACTTTTATATAGGAAGACACAAAGTATGTACAAAGATATTTTCACACATAAGTCCAACTTAAATCAGTGTGATACAGGTGTCAGAGTCTTTTGTGGATCTAGGCTATAGTCTCAGATCCTGAAATTGTTTCTGAGCTGTTTTTCTTCTCTCTTAAGGTGATGTATTTGCCCTGAGTAGAGTAAATAAGGAAAAAAAAAGTGATAAATATTTGAACAAGCAGGGGGATTGTTTTCAAAACTCAGTTTAATAATAACTACTCAGTTCTAATAATTCCACTTAATTCCTACTGACTTTATGGGAGATTTAATATGATCTCTGTATTAAAGCCTAACAAATGCCTTTAAGTTTAGATATAAGTAGTAATTTATGCTTTATTGCACAGGTAAAAATCTGTAGTATCTTCACTAAATCCTACTGAATTCTTCTAAATTTCAACTTTGTATAACAAGTTACAATTTACCAAGTAAGTTTTAGTAATTACTGTCCTTGAAGAAAAACCTAGTTATGCAGGGGAAAAATAATAAATAGAAATATATAAATTTTTCAAGTTAGCATTTATATAATATTATTTATTTATTAGGAGTTTTGGCTAACAGTTTTTAAAAAATGGACTAACAACACCTTCTAAAGAAATTCAAGGTCTGACTCATATTGTTGGAAGTGGGAGATTATGTGCTATTGCTGCTTTTCAACATCACAAAAATTACAGGAAAAAAAAACCCTTTCCATATCTGAAGGCTACTGCTGGAATATGTAAGTAGCATTGACCACTCACTGCTCTCCTGTGACTGCAAATTTCTACACATGTGTTTATTCACTCAACTGGTTTGGAATAGAGTGATTTACCTTTCTTAAGGCATGGACATACATTCATTTAACAAACAGCTGGAGATTCTGAAGTTGAAGTGTTTATCAGTATACTGATTTTTGCTAGGATACAGTTAAATTTCTTCATAATAGCTAGTACGAGGCTATGTTTTAGATCTGTGATGAAAACAGTGTTGTTAACACAGGGGTATTGCTGAACAGTGCTTACACAGCATCAAGGCCTTTTCTGCTTCTCACACCATGCCACCAGTGAGTGGGCTGAGAGTACACAAGAAGCTGGGAGGGGACACAGCTGGGATAGCTGGCCCCAGCTGACCAGAGGGCTGTTCCACAGCATATGACATCATGCTTAGCATATAAAACTGGAGGAAGAAGGAGGAGGGTAACATTTGGAGTGGTGGTGTTTGTCTTCCCAAGTAGTTGTTATGCGCGATGGAGCCGTGCTTTCCTTAAGATTGCTGAACACCTGCCTGCCAATGGGAAGTAGTGAATTAATTCCTTGTTTTGCTTTACTTGCATGTGAGGCTTCTGCTTTACCTATTAAACTGTCTTTATCTTAACCTACAAGTTCTCTCACCTTTACCCCTCTGATTCTCTTCCCCATCCTGCTGTGGGGGAGTAAGCAAGCAGCTGTGTGGTTAAGCCACCGCAATCAGTTTCAGCATGAAGTTCCAGGACTTGATTTCATCTACTAAGGGAAGAGGTTTGCCCAAAGCCTTTGGAGCATCATGGCTGGAGAGGAGTCAGATCGTGTTCTGCTTTGGCTGTGAAAGCAATAACCACTAGAGTTGGATTAACTAGTGTTGGATCCATGGGGTCAGTAACGTTTTACTCATTGCGGCTATTTGGCCAGTGAATACATCTAATATAAATAATTACACTTGGATATATACATAGAATACATGCATCTATAAAGGATGATATTAGTATTTCAGATTTTCTCACAACTTGACCCCCTAGATTTATACCTACATAACTGAGTGCTTGTGCAATAACAAATCTTGAAAATTAATCTTAGTATAGATGTTAAAAGAAGAAATTCAAAGTCAGCAAATACCTTTCATATGAATTTTCTTGGCCAGAGAATCATGCTGCTGTAGTGCAAAATGTGGCAGTGCACTCCCTGTGGCAGACATAGCAAAGCTAGTGACACTGTGGATGTGTGAACTGCACTCAAGCAGCCACACTGGTACTTTCTGCAAGGTTTTGTTACAGCTAGTCTGTGTGAATTGCTGCTCTGAGACATGTGACATTGCCAGAGGTGAGGCCAAACACCATAACATGCTGTGCAATGTACAGAACACTCCATCAGTAGTCAATACATAGTAAAGGCAACCTGGACCTTAACATTTTATTTTTCCACAAAATCTCCATTATGAAAGGTTCAGCCGGTTCTTATGGTTGGAGTGACAGAGGGGTAATAACCCAGGTGGAATTTCCATATAGAAAGGGTCTTTCTCTATGTATAAGTATATATTTCTTTTGAAGAGCTTAGCAACTTGAAGCAGACGGAGGTGATGAAGTATGCTTAGCTCTATAGGCTGTGGGGTTTTTTTCTACCCTGCATTCTATGGTAATGGAGGGCAGCCTGTGTTTCAGCAACGTTCAAAAGTACACAAGCGCACTACACCTTTAAACTTTTGACACCTCATGTTCAGCTGCTTAATAAACAATTGGTCTAAACCATCGAAGCCCTGGCTTGTCCTATTTTGTATGCTGTGCCGCAGTGTTCTGAGCCCTGGCACAGAGCTGGGTTGGTAGGACATCTGCACTACTGGTCTCTGCCATGCGGGGGCTTTCTGCCTGTTGGGAGAGTGAACCAAATCTTGAGGTATCCCAACAAAATTCTGTGGCTTAATAGATTTAGAATAACAAAATGTGTAAATAAGTGCTATGGCTGCTATGCCTCTGGACATGCAAAAAACCCAAAAATATGTATTTGGTATACTTGGCAGTGATAAGGAGATATTTCCTTGAAGATAACTCCTACACCTGGCAGTATCATGCACCAACATCTCTCCTTTCTGATAGGAGCAGCTGTGGCAAGTAGAAGAGCTGAGTACATATGGCATTTTTGTCCAAGCAATGTCCAGAGAGATGCCAGCCCTTTTACTCTATCATCTCTACAGATACTCCTGGAAAAAAAAATGCACAAATCCTTCAAAGCCAGGTATTTTAGCATATAAAACAACCTGCTGTTGGTCAAGGCGTCAGTCTTCTTTGTCCTAAGGAGCAGCATGATTTCTCATGAAAATGAACATTAATACACTGCTGAAATTTCAGAAACAGCTATGGAATAGAAGTAGATAAAGATTTTTAGAGCAATATCTCCCCTAAGGGCTTCACCCACTTACCAGATTTTTAAATTCACTTATCAAGTAGAATTTGTTGTTTCCCACTAAAGCCTAAGCTCTCCTCACAATGCCTGGAATGAACTGGATGACTGGGAGCAGATTCCTTGAAGTAAGTGAGTTTAACTTGCTGACAGAAAATCCTGTTGAGAGGGGTGTGACTTGTGTGTTATCCTCTTTAGGGAGGCAGGGGTGTACCTAAGTGATACTATGGGTGTATAATGACTCCTTTTTTCATTTGAGATTCACTGTTCTGTCCTTTTACTTGAGTTAAGTGCCTAAGTAATTTCTTTTTAACAGACACCTAAGCAGCAGAGGAATTTTTCCCATACAACATGGTGATTGGTACCTTTCCTTAAGCATGATATGTTGGATCAGGTCCTCACTCAATCTGATTTAGAGAATGGTTTTGACCCCAGATGTCTCATTTCCCATTGATCACTCCCCCTCAGCTACCTTCTCCAGGTCTTCCCTGATGTGCAATGTAAATGCAAAGTTAAAATATGTTGGAAATATTTGCACTCTGTCAGAGGCCTGACTTTCTACTGTACAGCTCTCACTGGCTTGTGTAAATGTTTCTCAGCTCCACAGATGTCCTGCTTAGAGAGTAAAGTAGGAGCAATGTGTTTAATTTAGGGCTGTGAATTTTTAAATTAAGCCAACTTGTGAATCCAAGAGTCAATCCTTGGCTCTAACAGGCTCAAGGTGCAAAATTGTTAAGTCCAGGCCTCACATTAGTGTGAAACATTGACAATTAAACAACACTGAATTTGGTCTGACTATGTCAACAAAGAAACCCTGGTTGTTACTGAATCTGGATCTTCTGTTTCTGCTTTCATGAAAACTGAGATTAAGGTTTTCTTGCTTTTTTCTGCCTTTCAAACGGACAGCTCTTTAACAGTCCATTCTGTGAGCAGATTTTGAAAAAGGCCAAACTTAGCTCCTCCTAAAGATCTGAAACCTGATTTAGAAATAAATAAATAAAATCTAACTGCCACTGCATGCAAATTTATTCTGCTTAGAAGTAGATAATAGCTATGGTTACAATAAGGAAATTATGTCCTCCTATGTTTTAAATAAGAAACTTTTACTGTCTAGCACCTTTACATTCTTATGCTCATTTTGCAAAGACAGCTTCTCCTTGCCATTTATTTTGACCACTAGCCAGTTTCTAAAGTATGGCACAGCATACAAAGCAGTGTAAGTTACAACTTTGATATCAAACCCTAGTTTAGGCAACCAAAAGTCAAAGACTGAATGTGTACAGTAGTGTTCCAGTTATTCCTCTATCATAAAAGGAATGCATCATTTCCTTCTTGTTAGTCTGTATACAAATGTCAGATTTTTCTGAAGCAGTGTTTTTCAACTTCTGTCATACAGACTTCTAAGTCTAAGAACTATTTCTAAAGATTTTGTGGAGGACATAATAGAAGACATAAAACTATTATTATTAGGCTTAAGTTCTCTACCTAGCAGTCTATTTCCTTATTGGAATATTCTTGGAAATGCATATTAAAAAATTCTGAAGGCCAGTATCCAATTATTTCATCTGTATGTAGCATCAAGTCTGAAAGCCCTTATACACATTTGCACAGAAGCCCTGAGAAATGTAAAGCAAACATTTTGGCTGTATCTGTATCCATAAAGCAAGTAGTGTCAGGAAACACTCACAAGCAGCGGAATGCAATCATCTCTGCTATTAAATTTTAGAATGTTTCCTGGCATACATTTGGACCCAGGCCAGCTTGCATGTTTGGAAAGCTGCTGGGAGGGGAAGACTTGATTGTCTCTGTTCTGGAAAATAAGATGATTAATAGCATGGGTGTGGGCTGCTTCAAGCAGTACCAAAGAATGTTCCTACCACCTTGACTGTAATACCCATAGGTAGCCCTCGTGCAGATATCTCACTTTACTCCAGTTTGAGTAAAGCACCCAGTTCCCACCCTAACTTGTTTATGAGTATTTGTACGTATGATTCAACATCCACCTTGTGTATTGGGTTTTCTGTGAGGGGTTTTTGGTTACATCTTTGGTAACGGGGGAAGGGCTATGAAGATGGCCCTTTAAGAAGCTACCTGAAAAGCTCCCCCTTTTCCTTTGTCAGACCCACCTCTGACCAGGGCCAAGCCAATCAGCGCCCCTGTGAATTCATGTATTTAAGGGGGGTGCAGGGCATGCCTCTCTCTCTGGCACCAGCCCTGAACAGTGCAGCCCCAGGTGCGGGTGGTGCAGCCCCGGCCCTGCCCACAACTTAAGCTTAAGTCCCGCTGCAGCTCCATCCCAAAAAAAAGAGAGAGAGAGAGACGGGAACTCCAGAACCATCAGAAGAGACCTGCAGTGGAGAAAAGAGTAGGGCCCGAGAAGGACAACTTTGAAGAACACCAAGGTTGGTTGAAGGAAAGAAAGGAAAGGAGGAGGAGGAGGAGGACACTGAGCCCAGGTTCCCCTTTTGCAACCCATGGCAAGAGCTGGGTCGACTGGCCTGCAGCCCACAGAGTTCACCGGTGGAGCAGGGCCACATGAGTGGTGGCTGGCCCTGAAGAAGCCATGACTCTGGGCAGTGCATGCTGGAGCAGTTTGTGTGTGAGGGAAACTGCAGCTGTGGACAGACCCAGATTGGACTTTTGAGGACTTTCTCCCCTATGGAAAGGGGGGAGTGGGGCACGTGGAAGCAGAGAGAGAGATGTTGGGCTGAGTTTTTCCTACTCCTGAGAAGCACATGGCGTGAAAAACGATTGCAAACCCCCACTCCCATCCTTGTGCGCCTCAAGGCAAAGGGGGAGGGGGAAGGTGAAGAAACTGGGAACAAAAGCTGAGCCCGGGAAGAAGGGAGGGGTGGGGGGAAGGTGTTTTGACTTTAAGATCTGGTTGTATCTTCCATTGTTCTACTCTGATGTTGGTAACAAATTAAAATTGGTTTGGTTTATATTCCTTATGATGAGTCTGTCTTTTGCCTGTGACCTGTTTAAGTGGTCTCCCAGTCCTTATTTTTGACTAGCCCTTTCTGGGGCATTGTGGTGCTCAGTTAGGCACTGGGCCTAAACCACGACACCTTGTGTTTTGGCCAGAGGTGATTTTGTCCAAACAGCAACAGAGATTACCATTAGAAAAGAGATAGAAATATAATTGATGTTTTTCAGTTTCTATTTCCTTCAGCAAAAAAATCTTGCTTACTCTACGTTTCCTTACATGTCGGTGTCCTGATTTGAGCTAAATAGAACTAGTTTTCTATTTAGTGATTTAACTTTGCAGCTAAGTCTCTTCTAAGTGGCTGTACTTGCTGAAACTAACAGCATGTTTTTTCAGTGTGTACTTCTACAAGTGATAATGCTTATATGTTATGTAAACAATGATGAGGCCACTGTCTCACCGTGGGTGCCGTATCTGCATCTACAGGAAGAGGCAGACAGGACAGATCATCCAAAACTGACCAACTAAGTATTCCATCCCACATGCATCATACTCAGTATAAAGGTGAGGGACCATGAGGATCTCAAACTTTCTCAGCTCCCTTCCCTCTGGCTCTTGCTCTCTTCTGCTCTTGCAATGGCTGAAGTCCGAGCAGAACCCTGCTAGTTCATCTGCCTCTAATCCTGATCCATGTGTTCCTGAACCCCATTCTTGCATCCTGCTCCCACCTGCTGCTGAGTCTGGGCTGGGACTTTTCCAGTGTCCTGCTCTGCAGAGCCTCTGGTGACGTATTCGTCCTTTGGGGGTTGGAGGGACGATTTGATATTGGTTTTGTATATATAGATATATGTTTGTACATATCTGTATGTATGTCATTATTTTCCTATTTACATTATTATTCTGTAGTATTAGTATTATTATTTAATTAAATCTGCTAGTTTTCTTTTCCAACCTGTAAAGTCTCTCTCACTTATTCTCTTTTCTCTTCCCTTTCGGGGGAAGCCCTAAACCACGACAGTCAGTCAAATATATTTGCATTGTACATGTACTTTGATTCAGTTTTTTTTCCGAGGGCACTCTTTTTTCCCATTCTTTCAGGAGTGAGTCATAAACAAATCTCAATTGATAAGCAGACATTTTTACAATTCTTACACATTTATATATCTTCAGTACTTGTGATTTGTGCTCTGGTTTTAAAGCCACCTGCATATTTTGTCTCACTTCTGAACTGTGTTTCCTTTGTGAAACATCAATAAAACTCCAGCTTGTGCCCCGAATAGATAATACAATCCCTATTTGAAAGATGCCGCAAGTTGCTGTATTTAATAAGAAAGACCAAACCATTTTAAAAAATACTTTTAATAAAGATTTCTATTCGGAAATAGCATATTAAATTGTGACAAGACTATAAAGCATGGAAATGTCAGGCTTGATCTCTTAGAAAAATGATTCAAAAGATTACTGCAACACAAAAAATCATAGTTCCTGAAAGGTCACATAGATAGAGGAGATGGAGTGGGAGTGAGAGTGGGAGCAGAGTGGAGCAGAGGAGAGGGAAAGTGCGGGAAGGGAGTTATTTGCTCTGTGTAACAGAGCGTAGCTGTTTCTCCTAAGGTTCTTGAAGACTGCGACTTGCACACAGGTCTCTTGCTGTTTCTTTTCCACACTTCAAGCTAGGGACATGTGTAGTGAACAACTTGACAATAAAAAGTAACAGAAGCTGTACAAAAAATGTAAAAATGTGCTAGTGAAGATGAGACTGTTTCATTTCAGCTTTTTAATAAGTTTCTTTTCTCAATTAACTATCATAATGCAATATATTATGTATGTTGTTTTGAGGTTTGCGAGCAGTTGCTGGGTAGTTGAAATGCAAATATGTTAATACCTAAACTAAAACACAGTAGAGTACAACCTGTGTGACTAGAGTCATTACAGTCTATGCCGTAGAAAGGAGAGACATTAAATTTCATTTAAACAAGAAATAATGTTTTGAGTTAATAAAATTAATTTGGTGTGAAATTCAGCCCATGTGAAGGAGCTAAAATAAATCTCCCTTTAGTGATCACAGAATCACAGAATATTAGAAGTTGAGACTTTGAGGCTTTTTTAGTTCAGAGGTTGTCCTGTTCCCATATCTGCACAATGTTTCTGAAAGGAGTGTTTTTTCACATCTCAACTTTTGTGCTGGGGAAATCTCCACTCCAAAAATGCCTCCCAGAGAAGTGGCAAATGAGGTCCTCCTTGGCCTAGAATTTTTTTAAACATATTTGTAGTTATACAAAGTGAAATTCTTAAACACTGTTCATTTTTCTAGACTAGTGGCTAAATATAATTAATGACTGCAAAAGGAGATACAGAGAGACATTTCCTGATACAGTCATTTTCAGAGAAGCTACTTCAGATTTCCCAAAACTTTAAAGCGTAGATGTAAACATTTCCTAGCTACAAGAATAATTCAGTATCTTCTGTTTATATAGTAAAAAGGTGACTTCTTCGAACTACTCAGAGGATAAGGTGAATTTGTTCTCCTGCTAAAGTACACAAAAAAACTTTGTTAAATTTTGTGAGGAATTAATTCAATATACAGCCAGAGAGCAACTTAGGACTCCTGGTTTTCGATTCCAATCTCCATGCATAAAATTATTACTGCATTCCACTGTCCTGTCATGTAAAGAGTTTTGTATGAAAAATCCATGTTATGTGCCACACTGGTAACAGCTGTATCTTTGTATTAGCAGAATTGGTTTAGCTCTGGTAGACAAAAGACGTAAGGAAAAATGCAAGTTTTGTAGGAAATTTTAGTCTTTTTTAAGTATAAAGTTGGAAAAATCAGATAAGCTTTTGGATGCATGAGCCCTCCTTCCATTTTATGTTTATACAGAGAATATGTTAAGAAGTCAACTTTCAAGAAACAGGGCATGTTAGTCCACTTGTATTAGAAAAGCTTTTCTTGTATTACACAAGTGCACATAATATGTGATATTTGTAACAATGTACTCTGTCATAAATTGTTATTATTAATTATTTCTATAGTGCCATAGGTGTGTATGGCATTGTACAGACAAATAAAAACTGACACCTCCTTATCTCATCGAGCATGCAATCCAAATTGCACATAACACAGCAAGGGATGACAATAAACAAAGAGCATGGGGAACGAAGAAGGCAGAACTTCTATGACTGAGAGAGATGCATTTCATTAGATACATATCCCATTTATTCCTTTTTTTCTTCACTGTCATTTAAAAGGAGTGTATGAGACACAGGAAAATGCAGGAACAGTGTCTGGAATGGCATCATTTTGAGGCTATTTGTGTCAAAGTTGGAGGATTTAGAGGAAGAGATGTAAGATGGTCTTCTCAATTAAAAAAGGCAAATAATTTCTGTCCTGGATATTCTGAGCTGCTCAGTGAAGACCTGTGTTCTGCATGTGATTGTGTGCTTGCAAAATCATCTACACAAGGCTCCTTGTCATTTGCTTGAGAGCTGAGTTGCTCTTGTGCTAAGGGACAGGGATAGACCATCCAAGGTCAAGAACAATCAAGCAGGAAGTCAGTGAAGTTGCAGGGAGCCTGCAGGTTTGAATAAGGAGCTACTGACTAAACTGAAACATAAAAAGGAATCACACAGAAGTGACAGTAGGATCAGATCAGCCAGAAGGAAGACAGAGACCAAGCATGCAGGAATGGGGTTAGGAAAGGCAAAGCCTACCTGGAGTAGAGTGGGTTCTGAGTTTCTCTTTGCATCTAGAAGTTCACAATCTGCATTTCAGTAGCTTTTTCATTTTCATGTACGTGAAATCACAGAGTTCTATTTGACACCATTTTTGGAAACTACTCACCTGTGTGATGAAAAAACCCCAGCATAAGTATGATTATTGTTGTAATTATCCATAAAGATATTATATTATTTGTGTAATTAATTTTTATACAGATGTATCAAAGGCAATTCTGTATGAAACATTTCATTAGGTTCTGTCAATAGCAATGAAGAGAGTTTTATTTCATTTCACTGTAGTTCAAAAATACTCCTGAGAGTGCTGTTTCTAATTTCCTGTTTGGGGAACCAATTGTGCTATTAGCAAAACAAAATCCTCGGTGTTTTTTAGCAGCAATATTCAGTTTTTATGATGACTGTTTCTTGGGAGATGTATGCAGACACTGAAATAGAAGAGATAAGTCAAGTGACATATAAATCTGCAAAATTAAATCCTGAGAGCATGTTCAATGTCATGTTTGCTATGACACATAGTTTACTGGTGTTTCTAACCTTTTGACACCCTTTTAGTTACATTTATAATTAACAATTATTTCATCCAAATTTCTAGCAGCATTTTATTTAGAAAGTATCCACTGAAAATAGTACTTTCTTGGAATATGTAGCAGTTCTATCAACACAGAGTAATACTGAGATAATATAAATGTAATTATTTTTGTTAATTAAATGCTAATGTTGAGAGACAGAATGACTAAGACACTCTCAATATTGGTGTAATTGCCTGTATTACAAAAGAATGGAATTGAACCCAACATTTCATCCAAGTGGAAACCTGTTTCTTCTATATATTTTCTCCTGTGTAGATTAAATGAGTGTACTAAAATAGCACATTAACATTTGCATACAAGGTAAAGAGGACATATGTTATATGTATGATGTACTCAATTTAACAGTGCAGTACACATATACTAGATATCTACCTGATTAGATATTTAAATAATGTTTGTTTTTATTTCTGGTATAGTTCTTCTTGAGAGATAAGTGCACTCAGTTGAAGTTTATTTGCTGCTTGAGTCTCTAAACAGAATAATTTCTTAGAGAGTGCCTATAAGCTACCCATGCAAAAAGAAAACATTAGTCAATGTCAGAAAACATTACATAGTTATTTGTCTAACAAGTATGCTGGTGTTTATTCTGGGTTCATTGTTTGTATTTAGCTTATGTTTGGTGTTTATTATGATTTTTGTCCTCATGACTCTTTTCCTTTGTAATCTGTTCAGGTAAGAATCTTTCGAAGACCATTATGAAAGCTACCAGTTTAGTTCAATACCATTTCATTCATAAGCACTTGAATGTCTTCTAAAAGCTGCTGAATTTTTATTGACCACATGATTATCCAAGTTGTGTATAGCTTTGATTTTGTCAAAGTAGTTTTAGAAAGTGTCCTTTTAAGTGAAGAGCAAGTGAACAATAAATTCTCTCCTTCTGCCTCTTGCATCCTTTTTTTGTGCTTCTACTTTGCCCCTTCAGGACACCAATGAAGCACATATTTCAGCATGAATGTATGCCAGAGTTCTGTGGAATCCATGAGTTGTGTATGTGTCTGAGTGCTAACTAAAGCACAATTGTCTAAAGCACAAAGCCAGGTTAAAAAAAAAAAATACCCAAAGCTGATCTTACAAAAAAATACCACTAGAAATTATCAATTAATGGGCAACATTTACAGCCTTTCAAATATACATCCTGCCAACAGGATGCTTGAAGCTCATAGCTGGCTAGCAGATCTGGACTCACGGCACTGAGTCGTCTCAGAAACATATCTCACATTTGGAGGTTCTCTTTTGCCCAACTGCTAATAAAATTAAGTAACATTACATAGGACTTCAGACAAAAAGCTGGCAATATTTTTCTTCTTCTTGCACTGCTAGTATTTCTCATTTCCAAAGGAAAACTTGCTTGAAAAAAAGGATTATGCATTGTGTTTCTGAAGGCTCATGGGATAGCATCATGAAAGACATGACTGAGACAAGTGAAAGTGTTTTGAGCTTCTTTTCGTTTTATTATGAGTGTGTTACTTTGTATTAAAAAAAAATAAATTGTGACTCTGTTCATACCAAATTTATTAGGTCTCTCACAGGAACCATCTGTTTTAGAACAGTCCTCAGCCTCCAAGAAGATAAAAAGAAAAAAAAGAGAGTAAAGAAATTAAGATGTCAGGAATATTCCTCTGGTAAACAAAGGTAGAGTAAGGACTACTCTCTCACAAGACTTACAGTGTTCAAAGCTCTAGTTAGACGTGGGAGTTTCCTAATGACAGCAGATAAAAACACTTTCAAGGGGGTGATGGCAAGCCTAAAGACCAAAGAAAAGAGGCAGAGCAAGAAACAATAGTCTTGTGGGCAAGTCTCTTATGGCAGGACCTTTAGGATGCTTGGTAGTAGAGAAAGTCTAGAGAGTTGTTCAGCTGATGGATGTTGAAAGGTGTTGCCTGTTGGAAAAACTCAGAAAAACAACCAAAATGAACTTTTCTGTTTCATATTCCAAAGTTGGAGCTCACAGACCTTAACTCCCTGAATTATGCTCTCCAAAGTCTCACATTACTTTTTACTCCAGAGTCACATGAGCACAAGTGCATAGAAGAAAAAGTAGTAGAAATGGGAGTAATTGAGCAAAAGAGATGTGATCTCTCTCGGCTCATTTAGAAAAACGAATTATTTTAATTGCAAGTCTGACACATCTTTATAGAGTGCATGAAAATGCAGGCCTGGAGATTTTTTTTTTAAGGTTGGCCTACAGAGATTCATTCAAATCTTTGCTGAACAGCTCACTAAAGCTCTAATTGAAACATTTAATTTCGTACTCCATAAAAATACCTCAAAATACATTTTAACACAGTACCAGCAAATATTAAATGTTACTTATTACAAGGAGGGAAAAATGATCCTGTGAAAAATTGATTTTTGCTTCAGAAGTGCCCAAAGGAAGCTAATTAACAAAATGCGCACTGCATACATGAAGTCAGTCAATTTCGATTGTACAGTGTGATAGAACAGTGTATTTTGAAAGAACAGTGTATTTTTTCATTGCTTTTTAATTCTCTTTTAAGTAGCATGTGGGAGGACCTGTACATATCTACATCTACATATAATATTGTGTACTCTTCACATTGCAGATAGTAATTTAAAACTCAAACAAAGGAATCAAGGACAACTGTACCATAAATCAAGGACAGATTGAAGAAAACTCAAGCTATATAAAATATCTTTCTTTTTTTTTTTCTTTTTCCTTTCTTGTGTGTGGAATAAAATGGTATTTGAAGAAATTCTCAGTTTTATTTGACATTTCTACTGATGAATGTTGGTGTTCACTGGGGCATACTAATAGGGAAAACAAGGAACAATTGAATGTTTTGAACTAAAATGAGGGTCATTTTAAAGATATGCATAGAGGAGTCTTAGCCACTAATAAATGCAGCCTGTGTAACCCAAAGTTGATAAGAAAATGAAGTGCCGTATGTCTATGAAAGAATCTTAAGAAGTTAAATCTTTCTCCTGCATGAAAATCTCTAGCTCCTGTCTCCTAAGAGGAAAATACTCTCACTAAAATTGCCACAAAAAGTCAGGTGCTGTTCTTTCTCAAACTGCTCTGCAGTTTGCTATGAGCCCAAGAGAGAAATTTAAACAAGGTATGAGTCCTGCCAGGCAGTGGGGCACTGTAAACACATGGATCACCACTTTAAGGTGATACACAGGAAAGCCATCATCAAAGTTGTCAAGAAGATATCCTGGAAGTGGGTCAGGAGGAATGAGTGCAGCTCACTCAGCAGCTTATTCCATGAAACCACGTTATTGGCACTGTTGTCCTGTGAAAGGGTGGTGGCTTATTTATTCTTGGAGAAAATATGTTTTAGTTCTTTTTTTCATTTTAGCAAATTATTATTACTTTTTTTAGAATTAACAGGTAATTAATGACATAGAGGTATTTTCATTCAGTTGTTGCTTTTATGAAGATTTCCTTAATCAAGCATGAATTTCCTGTGGGTTTTAAACAATTAATGAATAAATAATGTTTGACCAAGAGAAGAACCTTATCCTGACTTTTTTTCTAAAATGTACCAACTTAAGCAGAAGGAAGCTGCAATAGTATATTGTATCAGCATTACAAAACTTCTTGGCTTAAACTAAACCTAGTGAATCTGTTTAAAAGGTGAATTAAAAAAAAAATCCATTCAAAATTGGAAATAACAAGCAAAAAGTAAAATTTCCAGAAAATATTGACTTGCAACTATAGAACTGGTTTTGTGTAAATTGTTACATAGTTTTGATATGGTCAGAAATACTCCTGAAGTATTTTAGTTAACAATCTTGCAATTACTATTCTTGAATATATTTCAGGTTTTCTGGTGAGAGCAATGTTTGTTCTCCACTCTAATATAAGAAAGAGTATGAAGCAGAAAGAGGTGATCATGATCAAAAGTTATATAATTCTTGCATTAAAACTTAAACATTAAGAATGCCATAATCTGTGTTTTTTTTGTTTTTCAGTAGTTTCTTTTAGCATCACCAAAGAAGGGTGAATCACTGGGAAAAGTATAGACGGTAGAGCATTAGTTAAATGAAGCTGTTCTGTGGGCAGGGCAATCATGGAAGAATAGATAGAGAAAGAGAGAAAGAAAGATAAAAAGGGTTTGAGACAAATGAGAATTTGGGGGTTACGTTTTTTGTTAAATATGAAACTGAAACATATGTTGCGCTATTGTAAGCAAGCCAGTCTTGAAAAAGTTGAATGTACTGAAATAGTTCCTAAAATTCAAACACTAAAAGGAACCAGTGACACCACAATAGCATGAGGCAGGAAAAGAATAAGAATTTGTCAGACATCTAAAATCTGAAGGATGGGGCTATTTTTAACAAAATAAAAGATCATTTAGTCTTGGAGAAGTTGCAGAGAGAAAGAAAAGAAGTACAATTGCCTGACCCTGGTCAGATGAAACCCTGACCCTGGTCAGATCATATCATCCATTCCTTTGTGCCCAGCTCACGTCAAGACAATAGATCAAGATAAAGGCACTTGAGTTTTTAAGACTGCCTTTTTAGAAGTACTTTCACCTTTGAAAATTTCCAGTATTAAAAGCCATTTCTCTTCATACTGATGAAAATCTGTACACTAGAATTATTAAGTTCCGAAGATGAATGTAAATCAAATGATGGAAAGATTTCCATTTATCTACTGTAAATGGAAATATTCATAATTATTTTTCCAGTTTATCTCAAGATCCTAAAGTGAGTCTAATTTTATTGGGAAACATTAACTTACAAAAAAAAAATCCATTATCATTTCCATGTCTTGGTACAATAAATGAGCAACTTTTAAATGACCTCGGCTTTTCATTTTAAGTTCAGTAATAAAATGATGTGCAGAGGGCACTATGTGGAGCCAGAGACCACACAAAGTACTGTGTGCCTCAGTAAGTCAGTGCAGCAACTCTGAAATAGTAAGTTCAGGTTGCTTAAAAGTTTCCTGAAAGAGGAAATCTCATATTGGTAATGTTCAAATATAGAATTATAGAATCATAGAATTGTTTACATCAGAAAAGACCTTTAAGATCATCAAGTCCAACCATAAACCTAACATTGCCAAGTCCATCTCAAAACCATGTCCCTAAGCACCACATTTACACATCTTTTAAACACCTCCAGAGATGGTGACTCCACCACTTCTCTGGGCAGCCTGTTCCAATGCTTGACAACCATTTAGGTAAAGAAATTTTTGTTAATATCCAATGTAAACCTCCCCTGCTGCAAACTGAGGCTGTTTCCTCTCATTCTGTTACTTGTGAGAAGAGACTGTCACCACCTCGCTTTCACGTAGTTGTGGAGAGCGATAAGGTCTCCCCTCAGCCTTCTTCACCAGGCTAAACAACCACAGTTCCCTCAGCTGCTTCTCATAAGACTTGTTTTCTAGACCCTTCACCAGCTTTGTTGCTCTTCTTTGGATGTGCTCCAGCACTCCAATGTCTTTCTTGTAGTGAGGGACCCAAAGCTGGACGTAGCATTTGAGGTGCAGTCTCACCAGTGCAAAGTACAAGAGGACAATCCCTTCCCTAGTCCTGCTGGCCACACTGTTTCTGATGATATATAATAGAGTTCAGTAATGTGGAGTTTTGTGCTAGGATCTGTCAAAATTATATTGGAGCAGACAGGTAA
The DNA here is from genome assembly GCF_000695765.1 of Mesitornis unicolor. NCBI lineage: Eukaryota > Metazoa > Chordata > Aves > Mesitornithiformes > Mesitornithidae > Mesitornis > Mesitornis unicolor. The sequence goes on from NW_010157575.1 coordinate 83,406, forward strand.
GGAAATCTTTTTCCATAGTATTCTGATCAATGCTGTTCATCAAGCTCTTCAGCTTAAAAATTTTATGCTCTTTAAATTAAAACCAAGTAAATTGCTTTTAATCTACAGTAAGTAGATGGATCATTTAGAACAAAATGGTAGTACACACATAAAAATAAGTGTTGTGGAAGGTCTACATGGGGAAAAAACTGAAAACTCTGTTTTGTTTCTTTTTCTCTGCAGAAGACTGATTTAATTCTTCCAATATTTTAAACATCTTAAAAGCCTTTAAAAGGTTGCTCTGGTGAGGAAAGCAACAAACTAGTGCTTGTTCATGTTTATGTATAAGAAAAATAATAAGCTTAAATTGTCTTAAATGAAATACAAGGGAAAAGCATTCTAAAATGAGTAAGCATTGGAATAATCTTGCTGAAAGAGATGCAATCAGCAGTATTGAAGATTTTTAAATTGCATTAGAAAAAACATTTCAGGCATAGCTGGCCTTGTCTTTGAAAACCAGAGGTGGACAAGATAAATCCTTAATTCTGTTCTTATCCATGTCCTGTGAATTCTTGATGGGACATCTAATGTCCTACAAAAGTTCCAGTGTAATTTAAGTATACTAATGACCCCTTTCATGAAAGGCATAATTTATTCAACAATGTTACTTAGTTTTTATTTTTCAAATCATGTCTGAAAGTGTATTTCTGCTAATGCTGATACCAAAGTGATTTGAGAATGCCTAAAACTTCTAAGGCCAACATGTAAAAATACTGTGTTCTGGTATCGCTTTCTATTATGTTAATTTTTAGGGTACACCACTTAAAATCTGTGGGCAAGCAGGAGGATATTTATAGCATTCCAAAGAGTTTCTAATGTTTGTTTTAAAAATATAGACAAAAACTTCAAGATATGAAAATGTTATTGTGCTGGCATTCAGTTGCATAGATACCATATCATATAATTACTTACAGGTTCATAAATGAAAGAGCTGAACAAGCTATCTACCAGCCCAGTAATTTTTTTTAAAGGCAATATATCTCTCCCTGGAAAATGCACATAGATGTTACCTCTCATCTAGAATTGGCAAGTGAATGTATCCCTGCCTTACTTAACTGTTCCAACTTAATATTTTTAAGTCTTTCTTAAAGAAAGATACAGTTGGAATTTTCTCACTTCAAATTCCAGTTGTTGGACCTCATTGTGTTTGGGGTGCAGTTAATCTCTCCTAAATTCAGCCACCTTAAAAGATAAGTGTTCAGTGTGCACAGTTTGTCTAGTTTCCCTCTACAGTCAATGGCAGAGAAGGGAAAACTTAGAGACTAATTCATCCTACCTGATATGTGCCTAAGACAGGCAGGATGAATTGATGTTTGGAGAGCCTGTTTTCCTCCACAGAACAAAAAAGGAGTATAAATGTGTGGCTTAGATTAGACACCTGGTTTTAGATGTCTAAAGGAAGGTGAGATGCAGCAATATTGAAATACTTCACAGTATTTGGCTTGTTTTCTACCCCCTGGACTTCTCTTGGTAAATCACTGAACGACATCCAACATCTTCACACTCTCTGAAGCCTGGACACAGAACTGTGTTGGAGACCTTAATAGTGCTGTGGGAGAAGAGATCATAACTTTTTATTCTTTCTTATTATCTCTTTATTTATTATATCTGAGAGTTGTACAAAGTCTTTTCATCTTAGCATGGCTCTGGCAGCTCATGAAGAGGTGATCATGTAGTCTATGTCATAGAATAGCACAGAACTGGATGGACCTTCTGAAACACTGTCTTCTCACTGACACATTGTGCTCCTCCAGAGCCTGTGTTGATGTTGTGTAACCCAGACGTTAAACCACTCCAACTTAGAAAAGAGTTGAGTTTTGTTCTCCCACTGCTGTTAGTTGCTCCATCAATTTTTCTGTTCTAAAATAAGGCTTCCTAGCATCAGTATCTAACTTTTTTCCCCACTACAAATTTCTACCCATTTAGTAGTCTTCTAGCGTTGTCTTTTAGTTCATATAGTTCTTACCTTCCCTGGTGATATAAAATAAAGCGAAGTCATAATGGCTTGCAACTATCACTTTGCAATGCAGTGCTAACTACCTCATTTTTTTCCTTGTGGCAACCAAAATGGCAAACTTTAATTCTATCATTCCAGCGTGATGCCTCGAGGCAGGCAGAGCCTTGCTGCAGCTCCAGGTGGGCTCACCAATGTACAGTGATAAAATACTTGACTAGGTCAGCTGAAAATTATTTCCTGTTCCATTATTTTTAATGTTATCATACTCAAACTGGTGACACAAACATAATTTGTTACTTTTTCTCAATTTGTAGCATGGCAGCTTTTGTCTTACATCCTGTTTCCAATCTTCCCATCCTCATGATGGTCCAACTGTACCATTTGGATGTATATTGCATATGACATGCATATGTGTTTTTTACATGTGAATGATAAGCTTACAGATTTCCTTAGCACACTGTTACCTTTTGTGCCAAAGTCTTTAGTGACTTAACAAGATTGGATATTCAACTGGTCCTTCCTGTCCATGCCCTGAGGGCACCAACAGGCCTGATGTCCCTTGTCAGCCTCTCCTGGTGTCTCCCAACACCCTGCACGTGGCCCCAGACCCCATTTCATTCTCCCAGGCTGGTTAGTCCCTCCCCCAGCAACACTGCAACAGAACCAGTCTCCAGCTCCCTACAGCCCTGTCCTCCCCAGCCCTGTGCCTCCAAGCTGAGCCTACCAGCTTTTGCCCAAGCTCACTTCAGTGCCTGATTGCTGGGGCTGGGGCTACCCTGGCTGCCTCCCATCTGCCCTGCTCCTGTCTGGGACAGTTGGACGGGCCCAGGCTTTGTGGCCCTGCTCTGCCCACTTAGGGGAGCCCCTATGACTGCTCAACCCTGGAAGTTGCCAGCCCATGTGGCACCCTGACACTTCCCTAATGTCCTCTCTCTAGCCATAATTGCTTTCAGTACAACCGTAATGGCCAGTTTCCTACCCACTAATCTCTGTTTTAGCTAATCATTTCTATGAGCGCCTGCAAAGGTGTGAGTTTTACAGCACAGTTTGCTTTTAAGTTTACTTGGCTAATGGTGTTTCACCTTTGTCTCCTCAGAGAATAAATCCTAGCCACCAGTTTTAACCTGGCTAGCTATTAACCACAGAGAAGGAGCTGCTTAAAATGAACTTACTGAAAAACATAATGACTAAAGCTTTTTATGCCAAAAAGCTGCCAGAATATTTTCCTGTCAACAAAACAATAAGCCAACTTAATGTAGGTCAAAAGTATGCTCTTGATGCTTTTAACTCCTGAGTCTCTTTGGAAGTGCAGTTCAAAAATGCTGACGTGATTGGCATTTGACAGCCCATTGCTGAACCTTTTGTTATTTCTTGTCACCCTTCTCTTCTGGATTGTACTACTAAGCCAGATGGGAGCTGAGAGAACTAAGCTCCTTACTATGAAATTACATTTGATATCAGATATCCCAGAAGAATATTCAAGGTTTGTGCATTCCAGGAACTTGGCAGCAGTTCTGTGTACAAAACTGAAAAAAATGCAAGTCAGTGCTGGAGCATTGCCATCTAATAGTGGCTATTCTAGCAAGAAGATAGTCACTGTTTTAAAAGTTGATAAAATCATGATCAGAAAGTTCAGACACACAGTTCAATAAGCACTGTCAAGCTAAATAGAAAAAAGGCTGACAAGCTGGGGTTGGAATAGTAAGAACACAATTTCTGCCAGCTTAAAAGTCACTTCCTTTTTCCTGTTCTCTTATCAGTATGCTTAAAGTAATTCCTGGTCCATCAGAAAGTGTCAAGCAGTGTAATTTTATTGATAACGTTCAAATGTGAGGTGAAGGTGCTTCTAGTGCAAGGTCTGTGTCTTTAGCCATCTAAAAGTTTTCTTTAAGCATCTCGTCTACCATAACTGTATTTAATGGTGAGATAGCACTCAAGGTACTCTTCTTCTCAATCATAATAAAAATCATGAATGCTTTTTGATAGCTGTAAAAGTAGACCATGTAAATAATAGCCTGGGTATCTACATCTTTGTGAGATAACATTAGGTCAGAAAAATCAAGTATCTTGCCAAATATGAAGATGTTCCTTGTTGCCTGTTCTGTGCTGACCCTTTCATCACTATTACAGTTTATCTGAGACTCTGATGGTGACAGTAGCATAAGTGTGTTTTCTGGAAAGGAACATAAAGAATTGCTGAATTACACAAAATGTATAAATGAAGGTATGTAGACCTTTAATAACACATGACAGAACTGAAATGGGGTGCAAAGCATTTAATTTTCTTAAGAATTACTCATTTTTTAAAAAATTGCATCATAAGAGAGAAAAATCACAACCCCAAACAATATACTGCAAAGCTTTAGCTATCACAGAATGTTATGGACTGTATATATGTATGATGAAGACGTTACTGTGTTTGGGACCCAGTGACCTCAGCCTCCACAGACTGTTGCAGCATTAGATTCAGTGACAAACCTGAATGAAGTATTTTTCTCTGTACAGTTGCGTGATAAAATTGAACGTATATTTTAAGCGCATGTTTTAATATGTGTTGCATTGAGGCTTTTAGGGAGACAGTATTTCTGACTCTTGTTTGGGAAAAGCTAAAATAGCTTTGTCTGTGCCTGTGTTTCAGTTCCTATCTTGTCTTTGGGATATGGAGGCTGTATTTCAATATTACCTTGCAATATGTTTTTAGTACATTATGGGAAGTCATAAGCGATGTAGGAATAATAAAATTAAAGAATAGAAAAGGAAGGAAATGCAGAGCACACTTCAGTTTCTCCAAGAAGAGTTGAGACTATCCTCACTAACATGTTTTTCCTGTTTTATGTAAAGGTTAAAGCATTTATAAACATGGGCATACTTCAGCCACCTAGCAAGGTATGGGATGGTTGGGATGTCTTTAAAGACATTTGCTTCTCTGTCATCTATGTGTAGACCTTGGACACTTACTCTAGAAGATCTGATTCATTAGCAGTAAAGGAAAGCACATGCTGCATTACTAACTCAGAATACATCAGTCTGTGCTCTGTTTGAGCTTGTTTCTTTGTCTTTTTTCCTATGCCAAACAATCCCACAATTTTCTCCTGGAAAGTTCATTGAAAAGTTTAATTCTGGGGGGAAAAAAAGTACATTGTTCCTATAGCTTGACTGAATTATATTAAAAGTTTGGTTCACTTTCTGTTGTCCAGGTTAACAGGGAGCTGAGTGAGCTACATTGATCAGTGAGAATGCCATGTAATACTGTATGTTGCATGACCTGAACTCAACAGCGGAGTTATGCAGTCAGCCTGACCACTGGAGCACAAAGACCACGGAGCAGAAAATCGAAATGGCTCCGCAGAAATCAAATCAGGCATAGAAGGGCAGTACTGAGCCAAAGTTGGTAAGCTTTGCTTGGCTTCAGTGCAATACATACCTGATTACTTTGGTGTCTTTGTAAATAAGCTTCCTATCATTTCCTCTACAGAAAAGTTCACTAAATCTACATAGAACCACCTCAGTGCAGACTCTGTGCTGCAGAAAATCAGTTATACTCTCTCTGGGCTGAGGCTGGACCTGGAAGCAGAATAGCCAAGTTTTTGCAATACTTTACCTGAACAGTGTATGATCTTGCAGATCAAACGTATATGGATGTCTCTCTGTAATATAAACAATAAAAGTCCACTGGTATTCCTCTCAGGCTTAGATACCTGCCTACTGCTAAGAAAAATTTCCTTGCTCATTATTCTGACAATACAGCAAATTGTATTCCATTTTACAGATACTTCCCATCCCTGATAGCTAACAGACAGGTATAGAAGCTATTTCAAAGACACCAAAGATATGTCATCCTCTCCAAAGAGACTTTAGATTCACAAGTGACCATTATTTCACTGGTGAATATTTAAAAAGAAAATTGTCTGATCTGTTTCATTTGGATTTTCAGCAAAATACCAGGAAAAATTCTCTCAAGCACAATTGGACACTTCTATAATTCGCAGAATACAGGTATAGGTTTGCTTTTTCTTCTTTTGTGCCGTAAAATGACACTTTGCTTCACAAGAAAAGAGTCTGAACTGTGGATGACAATTAGCATTGTGTCAGATTACTTGGCAGAAAGCAGGGGAAGTGCATCAATCATAGGATCTCATTTTGACATCCATGTAGTCCAGTCAGTCACCAACAGCTTTATCTGTGTGAGGGACTGCTGCCTGCAGAGTCTTAATTGCTTAGAAGGGAATGGGTTCTGCAGCATCCAGTAAACTTGTCTAGTATGCTGAAATCACTTCATAGCCCTCTGAGCTTTGATGATGTCCCCAGCCCCTTTCTGAATGGCAGATAACGGAAAGTGACTGTGAAGAGAGAAGTCTCTGTTCACAGAAGTCCTCCCTTGTAATGAAAAACATTTATTGTATGCATATACATAGAGACCAGGTACAACCTGATTTTTTGTTGTTTGAGGTGAACCCATTTCAATGCTTTACATGCAGACTGTTCTGTAGATTGCCTAAATGAGTAGAATATGAAGGTTCATCTTTGTACTTAAAATATGTTGGAATTGCTGAGGGAGGACAATTGGAGTATTTTCATTTTAGTTTTAAAATCTACAAAGAACAGACAACCACAAATGGATAAATACATATTGATCCAGATTTTCAGCCTAAATTTAAACCTCTGTTTATATTTAAAAACAATCAGGTAAATGTGGAGCTTTGTTCTCTGATATTACATGCCTTCATTTTTTCCTGATATAGAAAGGGAATATGTGTTGAAATTCATCAAGAAAGGCCACCTAATAAATATAATATGATAGTGTGTGCAGACAATCTGTGTTGCATTGCCCTAGATGTGTCCCTAAGAGCCCAGGTTTCTCAAAGACTTCAGTTAGGATTGAGCTGGCATCTGACCTATTGGATGGCATACGAATTTAATCAGTGACAAAAAACACAATCTAAAAAAGCCCCTGTATAAATAGAACCTTTAATCCTTCTGAGTTAAAACAAAGACAGGAAGCAAATTGTCTGTCAAAAAACAGCTGGCACAATAAATCTAAAAAGATCTTTTGCTGACACTAGTCAAACCTCTGTAGGGGAAAATATGCCATGCAACTCTGTGTCAAAACAGCAAAGTTCATTTTGGGGCATGAAAAATGATGTGACAGAAGCTCAACGAATCCATCCATATTGGGTGATGGTTATTAGCAGCATTCAAAAAAAAAAAGAAAGAAAAAATAAAATAAAAAAATGGTTTTTTTTCTTTAAAAAAACTTTAAACACTCAGGACCTTTTCAGACATGTCCAATTTGTGGTCATCATGACACCAAACCCTTACTATTTGAAGTCATTAATAATTCTTCAGGTTTTGGAGAAGGGATATTTTATTCATCATCTGCTTCAGCAAGGTCTTGTGTATCACCTATAACTATTTCAGAGATTATGCTTACTATGTATGTATTACTAATACAATGGTTGTCTTCTCTTTGAGAAGCAGAACGTGTTAATATATGCAATAACATTAACTCTGATGCTGCTTTCTTATTGAGCGTTTATCTTGCACCCTGGTCAAAAATAGGTGTGGAATATCACCTGGAATGTCCCTCTCTCTACAGGCTGTAGAGAAAACTAAAAAGATTTTGTGCAGCTAAAATCTGATTATGTGAAAGCTACCCTACACAGCAAAGTAAAACAGCATGACGTTTTGCTTTCTTAAAAGTAAGCATGCACTGAATTGTTTTACTTATAGACAGCTACTTGAGCTGGCAATGCAGGTCATTAGGACTGGTTCAGATGATGCTTCTCAGGATGGGTGCAGTGATACTGATAAAGCCATTAAAACACACAAAACAACAGCAGCATAATGAGGCTCATGGTTTAGTATGGAAATCAAAATCATTATGACCACAGAAAGTAATGCTAAGATATAGCTTTATCTTGCCATCAACATAAGCATAGAAGAGAATTCACAACTATGGCCTGATGTTACTGTCATTGAAATTGTGACTAAAGACACAGAAACTTCCATTACTGATAGACTGGAACTATAAATCCTCTTTGGTTTCATATCTTAAATATTCCACTTGTCCAGATGTTATTTAAAGAGTTTCCTATAATTTCTACTGGAAATATCACTGTTAATGTCATACATATGATTAAACATAATTGGCAAACAGCTTAAAGACTTGAGATTAATTTTAAAATTAACTTCTGGTGCATAGTATTGATTAATAACTTCACTTTCTATTCATAATTATTTTTATCAGTTTTACTCCCTTACAGTTTTTTAATTGTTTTAAAGACAATAAAACTTAACATTGTCTATTAAAAAAAAGCAGCAGCTGCTCTTTTATAACACAACATAATTCTACTGTTGATGTTATTAACATGAAAGGATATATGGAAACATTTTTTAAAACTGTTACCATCTTAATGGTAGTAATCAACTTTTATGTTTCTTTAGTTTTCTGTTCTCTGATCTCTATTTTTATATCATCTATCCTTTTAACTTAAACTACTTCTGTCACTGACAAGAAGAAATAAAACTTGTCTGTTTCTTTGATACAATTAAGTCTTCATATACCCTTATTTATGGAGGAGCTTTGTAACATGCCTATATTTTAACGTGTGAGTAGCAAGTTAAATTATTTTCACATACATAATATTTGTCAATAATTTCAGGCCTTAGAAGTGCTATTCACAGTTCAAGTAAATTGTCTGAACTCATTAGCTTGAGAAAAAGATGTTACAAGTGGAACAGTGAGGAATTTCAGTAAGGAGAAAGAAAAAAGGGTCATATCTCTTTTTTGGGGGACAAAGAGAAGTAGCTATCAACTATGGTACTATGTGGTGGGATACGAGATAATTGCAATATTCCAGAGACCAGTGTCACTTACTGATTCCATGACATTTAATATTCAGAGGAGCTGTGTAATTTAATTCCCAAGTGTGTCTTACAAGCATATTTTATAGGATCTTTTAGGATTCAGAATGAGAAAATTCAGATGGAATAGTGTAAAATGTTCTAATATGAATAACTTTGTAACTGATAGCAAGGCCATGGCTAAGAAACAAAAAATAATAATTAATATTTTTATAGATATTTTAATAATAATGGATATTATATTAAAATATTTTGCAGCAAGTATGCATAGGTAAATTTTAAATTTTACTCACATGTACATTATTCACATTCCTACAGTTTAGTCCAATCATGCATTATTTTACCACTGGTAGAGAACAGCTTATACTTGCCATTGTTTTGAAAGGACAGACTAGGGAAAGTTGACATATGTAGATATGAGAGGGAGAAGCTACAAAGATTTTTCATTCTACCAAAGTATCTCCAAAAGCTACTGGAACACGCATCTTTGATACTGTCCTATCTACTTGCTTATGTAGTGTATGGAAAATTCTCTGTAATATCTGTCTGTGAAACATCCTGTTCCTCAGCTAAGAGACATATTTCTTACCAGAAGTGTACTGACTGAGTTTGTCTCTAGAGACTTGAATGCTCATGAACAAGCTCCTCTAGGCAGTCTGAAAAGACCATGAACAGACCTCTGTAAAGCAGCTGTGAGAATAGACTCAAAGGGAAAAAAGAATCTTTCCCAAGGTCGTGGCAGAGTCAGTGAGCCACAGAAAATAACTCCTATCCAAGAACAGAGCAAGCAGAATGCTTTGAAAAACTCTGGGAACAGAGAATTTGTGAGATGCTGCATAGGAAAACAGGGAAAAAAAGTAACATAGCCTACTGATAGTATTAGACACAGATGATGTGATTAAAGTGAGAATAAAAGACAGAACTCCCTCAAGAATCTTTCTTGAAGATATATCATTCCTTCCTTCCCTTTGCTCCTTATTTGAAGTGGGAGAAAACAATAATTAATAGAAATACCAGACTTTTAAAGTTTTTTTCTTGCTAGGAGATAGTAAGGATTAATTTTTTTTTGTTACTGTGAAGTTTATGAAAGTTTATATATAGAATATAGAAAATATAGTAATTTGATTGTTTTAGCAAAAAAAAGTTTATTGTTTCTAGTATCATGCAGATTCTTTTTCTAAAACTCTTGGATGACAAATCCCCATCCTGCATTTAAGTATTATGTGAAGAAACAACATTCCATACTTTGTTTCAATGCACTAAACAGTTCCCTTCAATAGTTCTTTAAATTACAAATATCAAGGGCAGGTGGAGCATTTGAACTATTGATTTACCTAAAATTTAAACTGACAAATTGCAACATATTCATAGGATTTAGTAAGAAAATATTAGGGTTCTTACTTATGCTGTGTCTCAGAGACATAGTTTTGCAAAAGGAAAATACAGTAATACTTAGGTAGTGCCAATTGATGAAAAAATCCCTGGGTCATGTAAAGGGCATTGCTACCTTTCCTTTAGTAAGGCAATTTACACCAAATTAAAACATTTGCTCTTTCAGATGTCTCTCAGTAGCAACTGTCAGTCTTGAGATTGATGTGATTATGCATAATTCTGAATGTAATCTATCAGCCCTTGAGAGACTTACACATATTGTCTTTTCCATAGGTAAATCCAAATTAGTAAATCCTTTCCAAATGAAAATATTTCTAATTAGTATTATTATTTTACCTTTATTATTGTTATTATTGTTGTTGTTGTTATTGTTGTTATTATTGTTGTTGTTATTGTTGTTGTTATTATTATTTATTATTTTACTATCAAATGGAAATTTTTACATTATTTAATTTGCAAGGATGGTATAATTACCACCTTATATTCAAAGGTGTTTGTTCAAGAAGAATGAACATTTCTCACTTATTTAAAATAAGCCATGCATGAAAAATCCTTACTAGTTTCTTGGGATACCTATTTATGTACCTTATAGTTTACTTTTACATAGGTGGTTAATAAAAAAACACATCCACAGCAATTGTGGAAAGACATAAACTATACTTGAGGTATCCAGACAACTTTGCAGAGAGTTTTGTAAGTCATCCAAGTATCCATTCAGCTAACTTCTTACAAATGCTGATGAAGGATTGACATAATTTTTTTATCTTTGTCTCAAGTTTTAAAAAAATCTATTATACTTATAGTCTTGTATACAGTAGGTTTCTTCTTTATTTGTAGTAATATTTGATAGTCAGAATCTTTCTCTATGTTCTTGGGAATTTTGTAAAGATATCTTCAGATCCAGCAGTTTTTCATAATATAACACTCTTAAGATCATTTTTCACCTCCTGCACTAAATATGGAATTTTGACAGTTTGATAAGTTTTAATAGGCTTCTTCTTGGGCTTTATTTTCATGATGTTTGTATTTGGTAGCTAATGAGATGTAATGTGAGCTGTAACATTTGAATCTTGCTTGAAAAGGTTTCTATATGTCTTCCTTCATAGTCCTAAGGACTAGACTTTGATTTTACAAAGATCTGTATCTCTTGAGCTTGTGATAGCAAGAGATCATTGTTGTCCAGCCCAAAGCAAAGATTAAGGAGCAGTAGGAAAATTTACGTTTTGGTTGTATCTATTGCTCTTCACTGATTAAATACTGTCTGAGACTTGTTACCCAAACTTTTAGATTGTAGAGCTTAAGAAATATGAATTCTCCTGGGTATGATATTCATCACACAATAATGCTGAAATTTTTTAAATGGCATAGTAATCCATAAGATATATCACCTCACATTATGATTTAGTTGGTTAGTTTATGTTTTGATTACAGATTTTTATAAGACCGTATATTTATTGATTTTAGAGGGCTGAGCTTGTTTCCATAGGTGAGTTTCTTGAAGACAAGAGGTATTAGTGCCTTCAAAACTTTATTCGCACATCTCACATTGGAACTCTTTCACGTTCCAGCATTTTCATGCCAGATCTGTTGGCTCTCTGAAAAGATCCTGAAAAAAGACTGTATAGCACTTCGCATGGTTTATTTTTTGTAATCTAGAGTCCAGCTAAGAGCATACACATGTGGAACTGCCTGATGTATTTTCAGACTCAACAGAAAGAACTTGAGGAGGTTTCTAGGTACATCTGGAGACTTCTCAATTGGTTATGACCCTGTTGAGTGGGAAGTTCCATTGCTGATAGTGGTAAACAGCAAAATGGCAATACTTGTTAGGAACCTGCCTTTACTATGGTCAGTGAAATAGTTAACAGCTGAAAGTTGAGTATCTGCTTTGTCACAGAAGCTGGCAACACACACTCTCACGAATGGAATACGCCAGTCTTTCATTAATTTCATTCTATATTTATGCCTTTTATGCCCCATCCATATTTTCCACACCTTCAAATATCTCATCTAAATCTGTAACAGCATCTGAAATGTCAAGAACTGGAGAGTGAAACCAAACATCAGAAGCATGTCATTGGAGTTCCAGCCAGGACTGCTGAGACATCTTTTAGATTTGCCTCAATACAACCTTGAATGCCAAAGGTATGAAAATGATAAGTACTGGGAGAACAAAGTAGTCTGACATTAATTTAGATAGTGCAGAAGTGGGTTTGGGTGATGTTTTGTTCATGATTACTGTTGTTTTATCTGGGTAGATTGAAATGGATGCACTTGGCATGTTATTCTGTCTGAATTTTCAGTCTTAGTCTCTACAGATTAATACAAATTGTCTTCCTTGTTTCAGAAATGCAGCATTAATAGAAATTTAGGCAGCTCAGCCATTCATCTAGCTGCAGTTGTTACAAAGTAATCTGTGCTGAATTGTTAACCATGGGGGACACTGTCTCCTTTTCCAAACAAAGGCACAAGTTTGCCTGTTGTGTTGAAAAAGTTCCATTTTCTTTCTCTGTTTTGAATTTTATTTTCTGCTGTTAATTTTTTTCAAGGTTAATAAACTGGAAATTAGTTTGCCGTTGAATTTCCAGAATCCAACATTGTTGGAATCTCCTGTTACATGATATATTGTGGCAGAGTACAGGTAAAATAGCAGTGAGTGAAAAACACATAGAGGATTTCTGCATGCGTGGGTTTCTAATGTTAGACACAAGTTAAAAGCATTGATTAATACACTTGCAATTTATTCCATTTGTAATTACTTACTTTCTCCAGTAAGACTCAGTTTTAAGGGCAATAATAGCACAGAACACTGTGGTTAATTGTGTGTGTTACGGCTTCTAAAACTGTGTACACGATTCATTTGGAGGTCTTGCAATGTACATGCATAATCCAAATAAATTAAAAATAAAGCCCTCTAATAATGATTTTTTTGACACTTGGCATAGTCTTTTGTGTTGCGTGAAAAAATAGACACACAGCTGTTAATTGACAAGGTAAGTAATAATCCTTTGATTACAGTAGCTAAAGGCTGTCCTTTAATGGATTTTACTTGTCACTTTTAATTCTTTTTAATCTTTGTCTGCATTTCATTAGAACGGCTTTATCATTCTGATGGCCCTCCTGTCGTTGTTCTGATTGAGTTAATGGGTTGTCGTCATACCACAGAGCTCCAGCATAAAATATGATAGTGTTTTATTTATAGTCTTCAGGGACATTTTTAAGATGATTGCTTTGCCAATCAGCTTTTCTGGTTTTACATAGTACATTATTGTAAATGGAGTGCTGTATTTTGCTTTCCTTTGCCTGGTAGGTACTGTGAGCAAAGCTTCTGTCTTAATCTTCCATGACTTAATCTACCTAGAAAATTCAGCAGCCAGTTGGTGAGGGAGCTAGAAAAGGTCTGTTATAATTTTCTGTCCTGCTCTTCAGCTGTGATTTTGACTTTCTGTTTAAAAGCTACATGCCTGCACTGCAGTTTTCCTAACAGATGATACAGGTACTTGAATATTATACAAAAACTTACCTGAGGTCTCATAATGCATCTATTAAAGTGGATTTCTTACTATCATCTTGTGTTTTCAACTACAGCTGTACAGCTGAAGGATACATGATATTTAGGCCTTTATGCTTCATTTACTTATCTTTGGAAAAACTGGTGTTCAAGGTACTGTTTTTTTTCCATGTGTTATTGTGGAGTCTGATAAATTGCTAATAACTTTAAAGATAATACCATTTAATGGAAGAAAGCCTTGCTAAATAATTTTAGAACATGTCAGGCAGCTCATGATTACTTTTTCAATTATAATCTTTAGAAATTGTATCAGTTGCATATAGAATAATGCTTGGGTGGACAGGAATATTTGCCTTTTTAGGTTGAGAGAAGCAATATACTATCCAACAGATTATTATAGAGAATTCATTAATAAAGTATTGGTGGTTATATCTGTGATACAAGTCCAGCTGTGACACCGAGCCATGCTGTTGGTATTGAACTTTATAATGCTCTGCTGCAGAACAGATGTCATACTTATAATTTTATTATGTGTTTTCAGAAAATTTCCTAGACCATGGCCTATATGTTTATAACAACGAGTTAGCATGCCTACAAGCTAGGAAATGAGGAAGATGTGTGGAAATCAGCTACCTAAATTAATATATTTTTGATTTTAAAAATAATTTCAGTCTAACAATTTCATTTCTCCCTTTTTTGTAGAGATTTGATTAAATAAGGTATAGTTTTCAAAGAACATTAGTATTTTATTGTCTACAAATTGTTGGTGAAGAAGCAGAGATATGCCGATAATTGTTTTATCAGTGGGTGAGGTTTTCAGGACTGTAAACAGAAAAGGAGAGGATTTTTAAAAACTGTCTTCTATAAAGAAAAAAAATATGTTATATTCGGGGCAGTCTGAGTTGGTAGAGTTAAACACCACTTTCTTGAAGAGGGCTTTTTATATACGTTGTGTTACTTAAATCTATTACAATTGGAATTAGCGTAGTAGAAAAATGCTGTGTCTGCCAATATGTATATATTCATATATACACTTATGTTTGCTTAAGCTCACTGTTCTTGCAATTAACTATTTAACTGGAGAGGGAGGAATTAAATATTTATATTATTTTAGTCAATGAAACTTTGAGACACACTTTCATATGCTACATTATTAGCAGACTTTAAGCATGTAGCAGATACCTGACTGTGAACTTTGTTCTTTCCAGTTCCACTGTATTAAAACACAGATGTTAGAGACTGGTGAATCATCATCTGCTGTTGCTGCAAAAGAATGGTATTTTGTTTACGTTCCATATATAACTATATTTAAATGTCCTAATCAGAGATAGAGGCTCTGAAACAATAACGTCTATGATTTTTCCCTGAAACCACCAGAGAACATCCTTTGGGCTGTCTAGCATTATTGTTATTGTTATTGTTGTTGTTGTTGTTGTTGTTATTATTATTATTGGCTACATTCTTATAGTGCCCAGGAATCCCAGCTGGGAAGGAGGTCCATCCATGTCCTCCTATATTATTTCTGTATAAGGACAATCCAGTGTGAAATCTTTACAATACAGACAAAGCTCACCTTACAAATTCTATCCCACGCAAACAATTGATTCCAAGTACAAGATATGCAGAGATTATTTTGGTAGTAGCAAATTATGCAATTTTTGAAAACCTTTCAAATATTAATAATTTCAAAACACTCTACTTAGTACTCAGGCTCTTGAAATCTGCTTTCCTTTTTTGGGTAGCTGCAGCAAAATGGCTCACATCAGCAGCAGCATATTGCACAAAAGTCCATACAATATACAATACCTCTTTGAGGAATGGAGAGATTATACTGGTTCACAGGCATTCCTATTCTCTTGCACTTTTAAAGATCTCTAATATTCTACCTACTGTCTAACCTGTTCTCCAGTTCCAATACATTAGTAGTTGCTTGACTTGGATGGAGGCAACCTCTCCTGTTTTCTATTCCTAGTTCAGCATAATTGTCTTTATTGCTTGCTTAAGATTGGTGCATAGATGTGTATTCATTCATATTTCTTTCTCTCCTCTATGAATTTACCTTTGTAGATGTTGCCAAACAAACAACAAATTTATTATGATATTTGTCTAGCCTGAGTTAAAGGATAGGTAGGAGCAGATGTTTGTTTCATGCGGTACCTATTAAATTACAGTGGTCATAGGACCATAAACATTTACCAGAAACGTACAAGGAAATAAAATGGCCCCTAGAAATGTGTTAGTGTATATTTGGTCCACTGAGCTGAATCAGTAGAGAAAAATTCATAAATTTAGAAGTGTTTTGTGAAGGATCCATTCTCTCTCAAGAGGTCTGCTGGGCTGCCCTTATTCTATATCAATAAAGAAGGGCTTACGAACAGAGGGACATGAGTGGCAAAATACAAAAGGCAGGAAAGACAGAATGGACACTTAGAAGATAGTGGGTAGAAAAATGGAGGCAAAAATTGACAGAAAGCAGGGAGGGACGGGAAAAAAGGGAGAGAGAGATTAAATTAAAAGAACTTAAAAGAAGTAATGAGAGAATATGTGCAAGTTAAAAACAACAGTATTTTAACTTCATCTTATGATGATATTCAATGCCCTAAAATATCCTAGCAATAGTTTGGCTTATCTTCTTAATCTCCCTTTGCTTCAGCACTGCACTATGGGTTATAATTAAAGCTGGTCTAAGACAGCAACAAAATTTAATAAATTATTCATTGAAATCCAGCAACATTTTCTAAATAATGTATTCAAGGAATAATATTCAACTAAAAATAGGTACAATATACACAACATTCTGTGTACACTCAGAGTTGGTCCTTGGCCCACATTCTATCATAACTAATAGACTGATTTATTTTCTTTTTAGGGTAGGCAAGTAAGAAATACTGCTTTTCTTTCTAGCTTCACAAGATAGGATAAATGAGTGCATTATACTCCTACAATTTTAAAGTTCATTTCAGTATACTATTCTAATAAGTAAAAAGGAACAACTCCCCTCACTGAAATGTAGTGGTGGCCTCAACATTAGTGATAATGATATGATTATGCTCAGAAGAGGAAAATAAAGATAGTTCCAACCATCTAGATGTATATTTAATGTTGCAGAAAAGATAATCTCCAAAACCCAAGGAAAATTAAGAGAAAATTCTGACTCACAGCAGAAAGGTACAGAGGAAATTTTGAGTGGAAATGGATATGAGAAAGAATGTATGGAATTGAGAGAAAGCTGCGTTGCCTTACTGAAAAGGACATCTTTTTCTAAAAGTCTATTGCAGATCAGTGACAGTACAAAGGACAGCAATGGTCAATGAAAAGCAGTGGAGAGACAGTGAAAGAAAGGGTACATAAAAATTAATGAACAAGCATGGGAGTATAAAATACAGGTTATTCAAAGGAACATTAAAAATAATCCAGGGTAAAGGCTGTTTGTTGATCTAAGGTCTATGAGCTTAAAAAAAATACATAATGAATGAAATAAATTTTGTCAAAGTTATATATAAGTATCAAAAATCACAGTTTGATTATGTTTGAAATTTATATATATATATAAAATGATACAGAGAAGCCAAGTGTAATCAACATGTATTTGCATAAAACAAATATGATGAGCATGAAGCTAATGGAAGTGAGATGAGGTAATGAGATGAGGTAGTGATATCTGTTCCTTTACCAATCATTAATCTAAACACTGAACTGTAATCTACAAAAAATGTGTGTCTTTTTTAAACCTCCAGGCCTAGCGCACTTTTTGCTTAAAGTCTTTGGCCTCAGCTGGACCTATGAAATATTTAAATAAGCATTGGGTGATAAGAGATATTCCAGAAAGCTGAAGGAGTCAGTACTCAACAAGACTGGTAGGATGTTCCACAAACCATAATCCAACTTCACTTTTAAGTGAAAAAATGTAAAAGCCACTGTGGCTTTATCAAGACATGCCAATATCTAAAACCTCTGCCTCCACATATGTTCTTCTCTTTCTCCCTGGTCTCTTTCCAGGAGCAAACATTACCTTGTCCTGCTCATCCTACCACTACAGATTACCAGCCTTTCTTTGTTGCTGCCAGTGCAAAGGAAGGAGGACTGGTTAAATACCTATTTTTAAAGCTACTGTCAATCTGTGTAAAGGCAGGATGATGAAGGAGGAGTTATAGACAGAATACTGAATTTTATTGTCAAACGAGATAAATTGAATAAATTGTTTGTGGCTTTATCACACAAAAGCATAGTTGCCATTCTGTACAGAAGTCATCACCACCCTATTTGTCAAGGCTTTCTAAACTAAAATCTATTAAAAACAGGAACACAGAATGCAATTTAGAGGAAAATATCTGTGTTTTGATTAATTCAAGCTGCTCTTGATAAAGCATTTGAAATAAATAGAATCTCTCAAAAGTTTCTTGTTCAACCACAATCACTGTAATCTGCATTCATTGTAATACTACGCATTGTACTCCTTTGACAGCAGAGCTAAGCAGTCAATATGCTCCTTTTTAGCAGTCTCTGCTGTACCAGTGTCATACGGTTAATAGTGGAGACAGATGCACTGTATAAGAATTTCACAATAGAATAGAACCAAATGTATGTTGGCCTCTTACAGCCTTCTGTTAGCAAGCAAATTCTTAAAACATTACCCACTACAATAACTTCTTGCTCAGCTATTAGAATAGTTTAAATGGAAGAGCTAAAATCCATTTTTTATATCTAGAAGAAAAAGGAGTATAGCAATGTAGTTTAAAATACATACAAACAAATTATTATATAAAAACAACAGTTTAAAAAATCTAAAATGTCAGTATATGCAAATATATAGTTAAGACACCCAAACAAACTTAACTTTATGTAAGCCATAAAGAAAACAAAGATCCATGTTATGTACAGCCCATGCTTCTAAGTGATATAAACTTTCTTTTACTTAGATATCTAACTACATTTGTTCCTGTCTTGTAAAGAGTTTTCTTTGAACTTCATGTTTTGTGTGTAGATTAGCATCGAAGATATAAAAATGTCAGATAATAATAAAGTCTACATAATAGATCTGTTGAATGTCACAGCTGTGTTAGAGAAACAAAGGCCAAGATGCCCTGAAGTGGCAGTTAAGCAAGTCTGTGCATGATATATAGGATCCAAATATTTATATGACTTTTTGAGGAATTTTATATTTGATAAATTTCATATTGTTTCTAATCATGCATATAGAGGCTAACATCACAGAATCATAGGACCACAGGATAATTCACAATGGTTGAGACCTCAGGAGTTCACTATTGAAGCCCTAGCCCAACCTGCTGCTCAACCTCTGTGAGCTCAGACCAGGTTGTTCAGGGCTTTGTCCAGTCTGGTTAGGTCCCTTCAGAGCTATCCTTTTCCCAGGGTGACCGTGTCGCAGTCGCTCACCCTCTTCTTACAGGGCAAGGGGTCCGTATTGACCAACCTGGAGACCTTCATCAGACAAGGAAATCTTTTGTAGTTACGTAGAGCAAATCTCTTGAATAGCCCAGAGAGTGCAAGGGTTTCTGATGCCAACATGGTAAGGCACTTTAGCTTTATTACAGAAGAACATTTCCAGAACATTAGCAGTTCTTCCTTTCCTTCACATCTATGCCCTATCCACTGGGTGATGGTTCTACCAGTGACCTTGTTTTTCACCTGGAATTCCACACCAAAAGAAAAGTTGGACTGGTTTCAGCAATGACTTGAAAAGAGATGAAGACACTTTCAGTCCACATTTTGGGCTAAAGAAATCCTTAGCATTCTTACAAATTATATAGAGAAATGAAAAAAATGTGATGGTTACATGTGTTTTAAATGGTAGATTTTTATGACAAGTGCAATGCATAAATAATATTGGACCGAGTAGTGTATTGTATCTACTTATCCATCTTCATATGATAGTGACATATTTAATACAGGGATTTTTATGCTGAAAAAAGGCCTAGATAAGAAGTGTTTACTGTTTTCTACAGTTTATATTATTTTTTGTAAATTCTTTGTATTTTACATATTAATAGCTATTTAATAAGTTGGTATACGCTCAACCATTAGGTAATTATAGATTTTCAGTAAGTACAGTAATACTACAATTTTTGTTATTATTAGTTCTCCAGTAATTAATATGTTTAACTTGTACAAGCAATGTAACCTAAACATATTGCTTCTAGTAGTATCAACAATTAAAGTTTCACAAGAAGTGAGTAAAATTCCATTTATATATTTATTTTCTTGCCCTGTATGCTTTGGTCTTTCACTATTATATTTTGGTCATGTATTATTCTGAGGGGGGGACACTTTTAATTTATTTTTTGATATGCACTATACCATGTGTGTTACTTTGTTATAGTGGCTGCAAAACCAGTTATAAACTTAGTATTGGATTTATGTGTGTTAACTTTAACCTTATACTAAAATGATAATCAGTTAAGATCATGGCTTGCGATCTAAGAGTACAGATTGTTAGTTAAATATGTGGGACAAGATCATCCTTTTCACGCCAACTCAGAAAAGAATGCATTTGAATTCAATCACAGACTGATGAGCAATATCAGATGAGAGATATAAACACAGAGTTGCTCAGCACCATGGTGTATATTTTCAACAGCAGTAATATCCCTCTCTGATGTTAAATAAGCGGAATAATGAATGTCTCCCAAATGGCTATACTAAAAAGTGTGAAATACAGCCAAAGCTAAATGAAGAATGTATTTTTTTCCTCTTTCAGAAGTACTTTATACTGTGTTCTTAGCTGCTATTTTTATTCTTTCTTCTTTATGCAGCTATATACAATTGCAATTTTGCACATGATAATTTTTGTGAGCAACAGGGAATTTGTGAAATGTTTATATGCTGTATGCCAAAAAATGGACTTCAGACTGGCTATCAGATCCAATCTTAGTCTGTGACTATGAAGTTGCAACAATATGTTTGTCTCTCCCTTAGTTACTGGAAGGACTGTATAAAATTAATAGGAAGCTTTCTTTTCCAGGAGATCTTCTTAACATCTTGGCTAACATTTTAACTTTTTTTCCTGATATCTTTAAAAAAATGCATTATGTAATTAGCATTGGAAAAGTCAGTGAAATCTATTATTTGTCTTTTAGAATAATTCAGTGAAGATAGTAATAATTATCATATCATATGTCTGTTACGGCAAATTTTACGCAATTCACTCTTCAAATGGATCAAATTTATCTTCACTTAGTTTTCCTTGAAAATATTCTTTGCCTGCATGAATGTAAGATAGAGTTTTTTCATCTGCCACAGAATCCAAATTTGTAGTCTTTTCAGTTTAACTTTGACATTTGCTGTTATAGTTTTAATCCTAGACATGCCAAAGGTAGTCTTTGCAAAACAAGTATGGAAGAAGGATAGGCCAGTCTGAAATTTATCTGACTGCATTTGGGCACAGATCTGTAACTAGAGAAAGGCCTAAAAGGTCATATTTATCAAATAGTCCTGATTAGGAACAAGTTTCAGTAGTCATTGTTCTTTCTTCACAAAATTTACCTAAGCTTTCATATGGAAGAACACTCTGTTCATATATGTTTATGCCAGATTTTGATTAGGACTTCTGCATACTACTGCAATATAAATAATTAATAAGTAGAATTATGCTAATAGTAGAAGGTTTGAATGCACAGGGAAGGCAACATTGGTATTCAATTTACTGTCAAACTGATTAGCAATCATGCTTTCTAGAAACAATGGTAAAATGATAACTGAAATCAATGTCTTTCTTTTGGCAAAACAGTTTGTGATTTTTCAGTATTCATGCCTCCATTTGAAAAAAACTCTCAAAAAATTCATTCCTTATAAGGCTGCATTTTTTTCTGACATGGGAGCTTCATGTAGGATGAACAATAGGTTTATGATGTCATTAAAGCCTGGCACCTAAAACTGGCAAAAAATATCTATTTTTATTTACTATTTGACTTGCTCTTCAATGTGTCATTTAGAATTTACAATGAAAATATTTATTCATCTAATTTGATTTGGCAGTTGCATACAGTACGGATTATATAAGGAAATAGGAAGTTGGAGTATCAACTAAAGTTGATACTTTAGTAAACACTTTTCATGAGAATTTTCAAAACCTTAATAAAATAATAATGTCAGAAACACAAAACAATACTAAAACCAAAACTACAAAATTGAAACTTTAGGCTATAGCAATAGACAAACTACATGTGTTTAAAAATAAGAGAATCAATATAGAATTTTTCCCTGTTGGGAATTCCTACAGAGAAAAAATATCTGCAGTTACTGACATGGATTAAAAATTTATTTAAAACAGTGTCTTGGAATCAGTCTTTTTAAAAAAATTTCCTAAAACCACTGGGTACAGTGAGATATTAAAAATGGTCACAGTGGGTTTTAGTTCATTTCAGAGAAGCTGTTTATTCTGCTGGAGAATTTATTGCTTTGCTAACATATTGGAGCTATGTTTTTGGCCAACCTGCTCATTAGTTTCTAAGCTTTCATGCACCTTGTTCTTAAATATGCAAATATTGATTAGAATTTTCAATGGAAAATGGGCATTTACATGTAATTTGTGCAGAATACCCTGATGACAAGCTTGTTCCAGCTCATTATTAGTGGAAATAAACATTCCTCGAATTTTAGAAGTTGCAAATGAGTTTGCCACTGCAATCATCTTCCATTTGCTCCAGCACGATAAGGGATGATCAAACAGCCAGTTATGAACTACTTCAAGAAAAGCAAACAATAAACTATATAGCTCTCCAATTATGAATAATCTTCTTCCTAAGATGTAGACTGTTTTAAGGAATATCTTTGCTATACAACTGCAGTTTCATAATATTTATTATTGTTTTGTTTACCATTTAATCAAAGAATGAGAGCTTATAGACCTGCCTTCCAAAAAATGACTTTTGTATTATTTTACAATAAATTAATTCACAGAAAAGCTAAATTCTCTAATGCAGGATGCTGCATATACACTTTGCTTGATATCTAGTTCTTCTGAACGGTTTGTTCCTCCTTGCTTAGTACTGCAACCTGTGAACTCATCTATGACGTCACTGGCAATACACCAGAATAAGCTGGGACATTCGATGTGTTTTGTCTCAGTCTCTGCCTCCAAAAACCAAGTTTCTGAAGGATATGTATAAATTTTTGTTACTCAGCAAAGTAGTATTAAATTATTATTCATTATGAACATTTTTACAGTCTTGATACTCAGCATTTATGGACATCAAAGTGTGGGCAGAAATGCTGAGGTGACCTGTGTTTTACAATATAACCAACCAGAAGGATCAGTAGAAATCTTCAGGAATAAAGTCATTACAGTTGTTTTCACATAGAAAGAAGGTGATATAATTCCTTATAGAGGATCAAAATTAAATACTTGTTAGATTGTGGAACTAGTTGTAAGAATATTAGATATGAAGGTTTACTGAGCTCTAGGGATAAGATATAATTAAAAGACTCCACCAGGATTAGAAAATAAAATAAACTGACCAAGAAGGGATGTTTGATAACCATCTATAAAGCCTTGCCATGGAGTGGTGAACAAAGAGTCACAATCTCCCTACAGATGGTAAATGAAAAGTTTTAATATCCCCACATGCCACCCTCACAACATGACATTCAGGAAGAGAATGAAATAATGGCACAGAATCATATATATCTTTAGTGGAGAGACAAAGCAAGGCAAAAAACAATCCCAGAAAAGGTCAATCTCGTTTAAAATCAGGTGTCTAAATTTTTCATTCCAGGCCCTCAGAATTAAGAATATTTTATCTCATCTAATTTAGGACCCTATTTTACAGGGCAGTTGTTCAGGTGAAAAGTATTTCTCCATTGGCTACAAAAGAAGTCTAAAGTGAGTAGTCATGTCTAACACCAAATCTAATTTTCAGATGATTGAGTCAGAGTGAGTAAATCTATCCATGTATGATTAATCACAATACACTGGTAGTAAAAGCAACATGTTGAATGAATTTTCACTATGGATGTAGAGATATACCACTGAGAGCTAGTTTCAGAACTGAGCAGTTTCCATTTAGGTATGCACATAATAGATATACCTTTGTAGGAATTCATTTTACACTACAATAGAGAAATGTTTGCAGTGGTGCAGAAGCTGAATATCTGGGTTGGAGTAGTAAATTGCTGTAACACCTGAGCCTCAGAAAACATGAGCATGACTATCTGTGTGGGCATGTATATGTAAATTTGCAGATAGCCACCCCTGTCTATCACTCTTTATGCAAAGTGTGGATTCAGGAAAGGGCATAAAAATGTTATCAAGTCCTTGTCACCTCAGAGCATTTGTCTTGACAGAAAAGCCTGATCAGTGCTGAGGAAGAGGAATGCACCCTGCATATGGGGTTCAGGCCTGATGCCCTGGGGAATTATGAGATTATCTTTATTGTTTGTGTTATAGTGCCATCTGGGACTACTAGGCTTGGAGCTGGAGCATTCTGTGGCAAGTAACATGCAAACAGCCAGAAGGTATCTGCCCTGGATATGTAATAATTTAAATTAAAATACAAAGAACAGCAGATGGATATAGACAGAAAAAGAAGGGGAAAAAAAGGGCGGGTGGGAACACTGTGATAATATGGCATCAGTAGCCAAAACACCTTCTAGTTTTGCATTACAGCAAAGGAGAAGCTTCCCAAGCAAAGTGAAGAGTGACCCTGTGACTTGCTGAATGTTTATAGGTAACTGTACCTCAATGTATGGGAGATCCTGAAAGCGTTAAGATGTTTTGGTTTGGTTTTGGTTTGGTTTGGTTTTGTGGGTTTATAGAAAGGAAGAATGAGAACTTCTGAGAGACTATAGATAACACAAGCATAAGGTGTGTTGAGCTTTGACAGTAACAACAGATATTCCATGAGGTCCATTCAACTGGACAGAGACTATGCTAGCCAACATTCAACCAAATGTGTTTCTTACCACATATTTATAATTACAATTTATTGTCTTTCAATTACAAAAAGAGGGAATTGTCAACATATTTTTAATCACTAATATGCAACAGGAATGGATTTATTAAAACCTAAAATCTTCAAAGCAATTCAGTTTGTTCATGACTTGTAGAATCACCAGCTATCATGCTCTGAAATTTGTTTTAGAGAAATAGTTACATGATTGAAGGATATTTAACTGGGCCCACTCCAATAGCTTCATTACAAAACAGGAGTTAAAACATTAAAGCTGCTTCAAAACTTACTGAATATCTGTTCTGGCCTCCAGGGCTTTTTTCTTTTTTTTTCCCAGAAAGCCTGACATTCTAAGAATCCATTTAATGACCTTGAATTTGAGGTCACTCCATCACTGCTAGATTTTGTGCCATTTAATCAGTTATATCCTCAAGAACATCCTGCAACACAAGTGACACGAGGTAATTCAAAGCTATTAGATAAGGGGATCTGAGGCATTAAAAGCTTGAGGCTGAATTTTTAAAACATGCCTCTCTTATGTGCTTGGGCAATTTTGACACACACAGCTATGCACATCCAGAAAAGGGAATACACTAGAGACCCTTCAGAAAACCGTAACGTGAAACATTGCTTCTGAGGTGTGAGCTTCTGGTCTTAGCTCTATAAGTAAAGCAGTAAATTAACATAGAATATTGAATATCAAATAGAATATAAGGATTTACCTGCCCCATTATCAATGGCTTTATCAACTGAGAAAGGACTTCAGTCTCTATTAAAATAATAAAAACATAATGTCAGTTGCCTGTATTTTCCTCTAAATTCTTTAACCTTTATTAATGGGCAGAAGATAAATAGTCAGAGGTATAAGATTAGATGTCTTCAAAATACTAAAACAGAGTGAAATTTCTTCATTTGTTTGTTAAAAAATTTCATTCATTGTTGAGACTGTGAACAAACATGTAAATAAAGCAGTAGTGGCTGAACCAGCAATGTGCATTTTGCTGATTGCCATTCTCTCAATCTGAACTTCCACGGCTATCGTAAGAGTACTGTGCGCTGATGAAATCTGTGAAGTATAATGAAATGTAATTTAATTGGCAAGAGTTTGATTAATAAAACTGAAATTTCAAGTTATTAAAGATTAATACATGACTAAACTTTCACTGGCATCTTCAGCAGTAGTTCAAACAGTGAAAACACTGGAATTTGGTTTAGGTAGTATTTGTCCTAATTTTAAACTGAAAAGCAAATTAAATTAATATTGTGTTGGGTAGCGCAGTTATCTTGTGCAGCAGAGTGACAAAGGAAAGTGAAATACAGAATTTAACAAAGGCAATGAAGACATACTTGGCTGTGGTGTGAACAGAGTATGTAACTTTACCTAGTTTTGCTGTACCTGATTTTCTGAGAAGCAGCAGATGAGGTCTATGGACTTACTCTTGATCAGAGAGCAGAATAAAAAGTACCTTTTGAAGATATGGTGTAATTTGATGTATGTTCACGCAATTTCAAAACTGCAAACTACTGAATTAGTCATCTTAAGGAATTTCCACCTGCCAACACAGATGCAGCTATGGACATATTCCAGCCCATCCAAATAGTAAAGCAATAATTAAGTTTCAGGATGAGGATGTGCAGACATCTCCATCCTGAGGATTCCTGTTACCGTGGTTTACGGCTGTCAGTAGAGCCAGCACTACTGAACAGCAGAGCTGGGCTGTGGAGCCCAGGAGAGCTGCACAGGGAGCCCTTCTTGATACCCTGCCATCATTTGGCTGTCATGGTACTGTGGGTTTGGGGATACACTGTGAGGTGACCCCCAGACTGTGATTCTGTGATTCTGTGACTTTTTTCTGTGGCTACTGAGGAGACAAGAAAAGGACATGCACAGTGGCATGGAAAATCAACTGATTATTCAAAATTAACTTGTTCTTTTACCCTGTATTTATAGGTTTGACATTAAATCTCCAGAAATAAAAGGAAGTTATGAAATACAGGCTAAATAACAGAGGTTAAACTAGACTAAAATCTCATGTTTTACTTTGTTAAAAATATTGAGCTAAATGAACAAATGCTGGTATAATCAATTTGATAATAATAATCATATAGATCACTGTCTTTACTTGCCATTTAGTATCACTTACTGATTTGACACCATTGTCTTCACAGGCAGTTCTTTAAACTCCTCTAGTTATAAATAAACACACTGTGGCAAAACTGTACACTTCTGCGTGTTTTTTGTAATTTTTATTATAGAAAATTGCTGGGTGGAAGATTGCTAAGACAGCAGAAAAGAAATGGTTTCTATGGCAGCATTCTTTCCTTGCCGGTAGATATTGGGCAAGACTTGGCTTTGAAGTAATAGCAGGTGTAGGACTTACTAGACCTATTTCATTTTCCATACTGGATAATGAAATGAGATAATGAAGAGACATCTGAATGGCAAAATATTGAACCAGTGAAAACAAAAAGATTCAAAGAGCCAATCTGGCCATATTATCACTAAGTGTGCCGCTTCAGCCATTTCCAACCACAGCTACTTGCCTTATATGTTTTACTTGACTAGAAAGCAGGCTTTTAACTTCTGCTGTTTTGCCTTTGTACTTACAGAGCAGTAGCATCACA
Source organism: Mesitornis unicolor (assembly GCF_000695765.1). Classification (NCBI taxonomy): domain Eukaryota; kingdom Metazoa; phylum Chordata; class Aves; order Mesitornithiformes; family Mesitornithidae; genus Mesitornis; species Mesitornis unicolor. The sequence continues at coordinate 110,701 of NW_010157575.1, forward strand.
CAGTGTTGTCCAGTGTTTTAGCGTGTAGGAATTTCCACTGTGCCATTTGGATTGTATCAATGTGTTCAAGGTGCACCTAGAAGCAGAGTAAGAGTGCCTATGAAGAAGACTTTGATGTAATGTTTATCGATGAGGATTTTGCCTGGTATTGGCTCAGATCTGAGGTTCCTTAAATCTCAAAAAACTTCCAACAATTATAATTGTATTGCATATCTGTATAATAGCAGTGGAGCATTACAGTAAGGCTTGACATTTTCTTTGATGCTAGAGAAGAACACTAAAATGGGGCTCACTTTCTGCAGCTCACAGAAAGTATGTGACACAGACATGTTAGAAGGATGACAGGAGCAATCTGTGTGTGTGCGCGCGCGCACGCATACGTGCGCATGCTCACCCTTAGTTTTTCTTAGGAATGTTTTCAGAGTTGATTCCTCTGGTGCATCAGCAACAGCTGCATGCAGCGCTGGTGCTTAGGTCACCTTTTGGCTTTAGAAATTATTTTCTTCTTCTTAACACTCTTGTGCTTAGTCATCTGTCTAAGTTCAGACTTGTGGTTTGTGACTGTTTTGTGAGCATTGTGGAAAAGACAGGATAAAATATGATTTGGCATTGTGTTTATTTGAACACAACTATTGTGGCTCAGGAAAAATACTCAGAAAATACTGGAAGATTTGCACATTTTATTGGCTCATAATCAAACAATTTAACCTGCACGTCAGCAGACAAGTACTTCAGTGCCTCTGCATGTTCTGATTCAAGCATTATCAGTATTTTCTAAGGTTGTAGAGGAACAAACAATAGTAATCACAACGTATTATCATGTATTTTATGCTAAAATCAACAGAGATGGTCTAATGTACAGCATGGGCAGTCCTGATTTGAAAAATATAACAGCACAGAAGCACTCGCTTTATTCATTCTGTCTCTTCATTAGTTCCTATCTCATCTGTCTTCTTTCTCAGCAAGATGAGCAGTGAAGCAGATAAAGACAGTGCTGGAAACATTCATAGTAAATCTGAGACCAAATCCCACACAAGGGAAGAGATATTGCTAGTAATAACTTTTTTCTTATGAAATAAGAATATTTTTAATTGCAATCATAGGATCAAGCTGATCTTCATGTATTTTTGCAATAGCAAATACAGTCCTACAAGTACAAGAGCCCTTAACCAGTGAAACCAGTGAGTCTTTCCCTCCTGCTAACCTCCCGTCAGTGTAATGTTCAACCTAGTGAAGTAGGGCAGATAGGAAACACACTGACAGCAGCCTGGATGAATTCTCCTATTGTCTTTCGCATGTTTTTACAATTAAGCTTACTTTACGGGGTTTGTGAACCACAAAGTGGAACAGGTTCTTCACAGAGCTCTCCTAAGCTGCATGCCAGTTTTGCAGTCTCCTGTTGAAAATATGCCTGCATTTATACAAAATTAGCTGAGTTTGGCTAAAGAAAGCTGTGAAGTATTAAGTATAAACATTAAGACATAACAATAAGAAAGTGCTCCAGAGAAGCCTCTGCAGAACTGCCCCAGCCACAAAGCAGTGGCGGAATATTCCTGTCTTGGTATCATCCTGAGGGAAAAAATGAAACCTCATGAGAAAGGTAGAAAAAATTGTGCTTGAAAGTGCCAGGTTCACAAAGAATTAGATTAAAAAAACCGAAAACATTCAGAACTTTAATGAAATGACTGAGTCAGTAAGAATCCATTTCTTTGGTCCTTCCACCACATTTCATTCATACCCTTTTAAAAATTAGATTATTTGTGTTCTCTCCAGATTCAGTAATTCTCTAGCTATTTTATAATTGAATTACATTATGTTTCCTAACTGTATGTTTTTTCCCTAGGATGTGGCATTTACCCTTTTTTTGTCCCAAATAGAGCTTTTTACATTGAAATTTTCTTCTTGCCTCTTGGTATTCATTTGTGGTGTTTTACATAATCTTTCTAATGTTTTAAGAATGCATATATGTACTATTTCTATAGCTGCAAGTCATAGGCCCAGTGAATTAGCATACCTAATGAATAATTGTAAAAGCTAGCTAGAACTGTTTGCCATAGACCACAGAAAGGGTCAGACAAAAGATTTGTGAGTGTTTAATACCTTGGGGGGAACCAATTTTGCAAATGCTGAAGCCAGTGTTACCTCACAGGTTGGAACCCTGAATTCTTGATATATGCCCCTATGGAAGACATGGGAAAAAGACATCTTCAGCTTCTCTGACTGTTTTTGACTCCATGAAACAGAAATAGTCAGAGGCTCCAGGAAGGAGAGGTTACTTTTATTCAGATCTCTGCCATGTAAAGTTAGAGAGCACTAGAGATAACATGTCTAGTATTGATCTCCACAGTATTGGAGGGAACTCTATTTTCTTAACGTTTTGCATTTTCAAAAGCAGACTCTTCTTTTTATGTTGTCCATCAGTCTGTATGAAAAAAAGAGAAAATCTTTTTGAATTTATTTGAAGAAAATAATTAACACTATCTGAGTGAGAATGGAATTAAAAGAAAAGCACTGTTTTTTCTTCTTATTAGAAAAGAAAATTTGATAGTGTCTTTCTGAGCAGTCTCAGTCAAGGTGACTAAGACTTCAGTGTTCCGTGTAGACTTCTTAAGGAGTAATGCATATGAAATTGATTTTATCTAGGCTATTGTACATAGTAACTGAAAATTGCCTACCTAAAGTGCAATTGCTATTTTCATTTCTGCAATGCTTGCAAGAATTTGTAGAGAAAAATTGCAGGTATGCTGTGTGATTATATAACACACATTGAACACTCGCATCCCTCAGACGGTCCAACAGACCTTTATGAAATATCAGCAAAAACTATAATTTGTTAAAAGTCCTTTCTTTTATTTTAACCAAAATACCTGCTGGCTAGAGTGTAGCTATGCAAACACATTTATCCTTACAGACAAAAAATTCTGAAGAGTCTCTTTCTAATACCACTTACTTTACTGTGACAGCACATTACAAACCACTGCTCCTTCTGTATTAGCAGGAGGAGTTCCAGATTTTTTTACTTTATGGTGAAAAATAACTTGCAGAAGCAGCTTTTCACATTATTTGAACAGTGATAGAGGTCACATTGGTCACTCTACCTTTAATCTAATATAAAAGAGAATTACATGTGGTGGACCAGCTGCAGAATAAGTGTCATCCCTCATTCATTGTTCAGTTCACAGTTCCATCGTCCCCAAGCAGCACGACTGTCAAGGGACATCCGCCTGTGAAGAGATGCTTGGTCTTTACTGATGCTGGAAAATTCAAAGTAATAAATGGCCTGAAAACTGGAATTTTTTTTTTAAATTGTGGTTTTTTCTGGGTTCAGTAGAGAGCCAGTGAAGTAACAGGACAGTGCAAGAACAAGTTTTTACTAATATGCTTTACAAACATACGAGCATACATGCATACAGGCTCCCCTGACCTAACGCAGGACAGGATTTGAAGTTACTAAAGCTTGGGAGGCAAAAAAGTAAATACCTCCAAATTCATGTCCTAATCTGACAAGGCTGACCTCTTGCCCTTATCAGCTGTAGGTGACAGCAGAAAAGATTTGAAAAGGTTTCAGTTTTTCCCTTAGCCATAAGCACTTGGTCACCATTTCAAGAGGAGACTCATCTCCAAACTGAAACATCTAAGTGTAGGTGTCTAGACATGGGCTATAGACAGGATTCAGTTGCCTGAACTTCATCACCTAATGACATTTCCAATATCCAAGGATATTTCACCTACTTCCTAGGTGCCTATTATAGAAAACAGAGTCTCAAGTAGTGTCCAGTGTATCAGACAGCCCCGTGGGAACGTCTTGATAATAATGGGCATCTCAAAACATACTCATTGCATTGAGTCTCTGACCAGCACAGGCCATTTCATCTAAAGAACAGCTCATGTTGCTCCAAAGCAGATCATGAGTACAGGTTTGGCTGAACCTTCTCTCCCAGACCACTTGCACAGCTGATAACGCGTTAGATGCAGTTGCCTTTGTCAGCATCTAGGGTAAAAGCTGCCGCATGGGTGGGAGGTAGGACCTAAAGCAAATTGATGCTCTTACAGAGTAGTACTAAGGACATGTCAGGTAGCACTGGAGGTGTGTGGGCAGCAGAACCAGACCCCAGCACTCGACTGACTGTAATAGGAGAACCTAGACAGTCAACATTCAGGGACCAGTCCTCAGGTGTTTTAGTCGTGAAATGAATACCTTTCTAAATGCCTGTACTAATGACTACATGGGTTTGTGCTCAGTATGACTATCTTGTTAAAGTCATATTCTGTTACTCAGATGCATGTAATGCTTTGACAGTCTATGAGAGTGAGCATCCTTACAATGCCTTCTGCCTCACTGCTCTTAGGAAAAATTTTCTTGGCGCTGATAATGAGAATGCCCTCTGGATAATGGAAAGCGGAGTGCAGAAATACTCTGTGGGTGCTGAAGGTCAGCTTCTGTTTTCTAGCTTTTCTTGCCCTGCTATTGAATCTGTAGTTGGATCTTTTTGTGCCTAAACTGAACAAGCTAATGGGACTGTGCAAGCTTACTACTGTGCAAGCGTAGCAGGTGACTCTTCAGCCTGTTAATGTACTGTAGTATGCTTCATGGTGACCTCAGGTAATTCTGAGGATACAGTTCAAAACTGATAATGGCATTATGTTGGTATATATTTTTTATAAATAGATATGTGTTGTTATAGTGATACCAATTCTAAGCCATATCATCTACCCGTGGTATGTATGGTGCATCATTATTTACATCTGAATTCACCATGTGCAAAACTATAGCTAGTGAAAGCTCATTCCTGTAACTAGGGTAAAATTATTGCAAAGAATAATAGCAATCACATGACTACTAGAGTACTGCCCCAAGTAAGAAAGCATTGCAGGGATAGCAAACTTTAAAAGACCCAACAAATTCTATTTTACTATAGGTTAATTCTGCATATAGTGCATATAGCATATTTAACATATCCTAACTGTGTATACTGTAAAGCAAACTAAGACTATAGAAAGCATAACTCGGTTAATGAGTACTCTGTAAACCATTCTTTTTCTTGAATCACTTCAAAATCCACCCAGCAGTGTAAGTATCCTGACTGTCTCCAAGCCAGATGGCCAGCTTTGGACTGCAGGCAAGCGCCTGCCCATACCAAGCCAAAGTATGCTCCTCCATACAGAGATCTTGTGCTGGGGAGATTAAACCCCAGAGGAAAATCTTTCTAACAGTTCTAAAAATACCATCTCTTTTCTTATTCTTCTCTGCCAAAAGAGATTTCTAGTATTTGTCCTGTGTAAAGACTCCAATAGCATTACTATTGGGTACTCAGCTGATGTGAGGCCGACAATCCACCCAATAAATCCAATAAAAAAGCACAAAAGAGCAAGAAAGTGGGTATTATTCTAATACACTTCAGGTACATGAGCATGCAACTGTCATGCAGTTACAGGGAGATGGACAAGATGACCTAGAGTATATGTCTTTTCTTCTCTATAAAAAATTGTTATGGTTCTACAATCAGATCAAACAAAGTCATGCTTTCTTCAGCCTGCAAATGGTGCCAAGTGTTATCAGTATGGAAAGGCAGGACATTTAAACCACTCAGGCAGGTGAAGTCACTGTCACTGATATTATTTTCCTGAGTGCTGATAACAGCTGTTCAGTTAATCCAGTTCATAGACTACTTTGCTATATTGTAATGATATTTGCACCCTTGGAAGACAGACACACACTATTGAAATGGCACTTGATAATGTTTCTGTACCAGTTCTGCTTCAATTGACCTGACTACAGTGTTATCAAAATGTTCAGTTTATAGAGCCTAAGCTATATTTGGTGTCTCCTTGATGGAAAAGAAAAATCAGTCCCTAAACTTAGTGACCTTAACACATAAGTTATAGATGACACTTTTCTTGAATGCAAGAGGGAGCAAATTCACTTCGGGGACTCACTTTCTTTTCACTGCTATTTTAAAGCTGCAGGTTGCTAATGGACTGTCCTTTACTTCTGCACAGAGCAGCCTTAAGTTTGACCTCATCTCCCTGGTGACAGGCTGGATGCAGGGTACTGGGTGGGCTATGGAGTGAGCTTATATTAGCATAACTCAGAAAGCTACTGTTCCCATTTTTAACATAAATCACTCAAACCCAGAAAGATACAGAGAAGCCTGACAACCCAGCTGTCAGCCAAGGAAGTGCTGTATAAGACGGTGTGCCGACAAATGGCCTACTGATGTGTAGCAAAACCATTAAACTTTACTGAGCTCAGGTGAATCAGGGCCAAATTTGGTAGAGTACCTGATAGGGCAAGTTGCAAAAAGGGGATCCTTTCTGTTCTGACTAGCATGTAGATAGACCTTGTCTACATTAACAAATAATTTAGAATAGTAGGAGTGGATCTGTGAATTGAAACAGTTTTGAGACATTGACATCAACCTTGTTCAGAGATTTTACTTTGGACAAGATTTTGGCTGCTGATATAGAGCAGTTATCGCCACTGCATGTGTGGCTCAAAGGTATTTGCAGGATAAGTCATTATTTTAGACCTTTATATATCCATTAGTGGTTGGAGCACATCTGGCATGCACCCAGGGCAGGTCTTCTCTTGTAGTTTCCCTTGAAAAAAAGCCAGCTGTGTGCACTGAAGCTGCTACGTGAACCAAGTCAACGTGCAGAAAGTGGAGAAAGCTTTTAGGTTTGCGTCAATAGCTTGCTGCTGTTTGATCCAAAATACTAATGCAGAGACAGCCACTCTTTCTGAAGAACTCTTCCTTGAGTCCTGATTTTTGCTTCTAGTATAAAGAAAAATTAAATAAAACACATCACCTCAAACTTAGCTATTTTAAGTTTCTCATCTCTGCATTGCAATTAATTTCCTTTTGCCTTAAGATTCTCAAGTCTCTTGTATGAGGTGCCCTGACTGAAATTATTTGACTACAAACACTGTTATATCAGAGCAATGATTACACTGTACTTAAACACAAGTTTCCAGAATCTGATAAGAGCACGTCAGCAGCTTTTGGGGTCCTAAAGTACAATAAACTCCAGGAGCCCTTGACAACTCAAGAGACTAGAAGACACAAGTCTTATTTCAATGAAAACAAGATGAACAGAGACACGGGGGTCCACTGTTGTGCATGAGAGTACTAACTCAAAATTCCCATCTGCTTGTTTTGCTAGAGCTTGCAAACAAAGGGAAAAAATAAGTTTAAATTTCACTTAAAACCGTGGCACAATCAGACAATATGCAGCCCTTGCCTTTCTTCCAGTAACTTTGAAAACCTTCTTCATAATCTGCACACTGACACTCATTGTAAATGGAATTCATTCCAGTGCAGAGCGTTAGTCAAGCTCCTAATTTTTGCCCAAGGGAGTGCAGAGAATCATAAACAGGTTTTCTATGCAGGGTTGAATTTAATCCAAAATTAGATGCCAGTGTCACATCATTACATTTCAGGGCAACACAACTAATTATCAAATGCAGGATCTGAGGAGAAATGAGGTAGCGTCAGAAAATGTCTTGGTGAGCAATTAGTGCAAAAAAAGAAATTTTTTTGTTTGATAAATTTGTGGGCAGGAGTATAACTTCTGAATAATGTAATATATGAAATGGGCTGGGTTTGTGCATGTTGTATGAATATCTTGTTTGCTTTGTCACTTTAGTTTTCCATTATTTTATTGTATCCTGACTTCTTTTTTGTTTATGGGAAATATAAGCGTGACATTAATTTCATTATCCTATTCTGCATGCAAGCATGTATTACATTTGCAAATGAAGAAGTGGTAAGGAGAAGCAAATTCAGTAAGAAGGTTTGTTATGCATGCATAACCAAGCAAGTGCTTGTTTTAGAACAGTACATCTTGAACAGTTACAATAAGAATTGCCAGGATTTAAATATGAGTTTTATGAATAGAAATTTTTAAGAAGTAACTACTATAGAAATTACTTCAGTTCATTGACCTCTGCATGTTGCATTGAGTAGCACCATAAATTGTGATATTCATCATTAGGCTGAGTTAAAATCTGAGACAGAGAAACAAGGGACAAATGTGGGAATTATTAAAATATGTAACTTGTCATAAACTCTCATTATTGTAAATAGCATCCTCTTTTATGACATCCTAGGTAAAAATGAAAAGAAGGGCAAAAAATATATTTTTCAGCACTAACTGTAAAAGCAAAACTCTTGAGAACAAGAATTTTGTACATTCAAACTAATCTAAAATACTTGTTCCCATAAAATTTGCACTTTGCTGTAAATTCCAAGATGGTAATACTATGTATGAAGTAATGGAACCATAGGTTTCCTTGAAGTGATTTGTGAAAATGCAGCTCATTAGTAGAGACAAGTTAGTAGTAGTAGCAGAGACAGTAATAACACTATTTCTCTTTATGGCATATCTCATATGGCGATGTTGCAACATTATTTAAATTTTGTGATGCCAACTTCTGTTTCTTGTAAAGTCACACTTATGTATCTGAGGTCTGTTTATAGTTCATAATGCAGGTGGCCTACTCTCAATGACACAGTGCTATATGATTGATACTAATGTAGACATTGATCATAAAATTTTTAATACAGAAAATTAGACGTGTAATGGAATATTGTGACTTGAAATACCAACAGCCATTTCACACAATGTATTTTAATATTACATTTAATAATATCATATATTAATTCAAAATATAAAAAATCTAGTGAAACCAATACTGGTAATATTATGTTTATAGATATTATATTTATATTAGCATTAACTGGATATTATATATAGTATTATATTTTAAATTATATTATTGTATTAATGATGTAATCATATAATAATGTAATGTATGTAATATGTATATTATATTAGATGTAACTATAGCATAGTTTCATAGTTATACTGTGTACATTATATAAAGTATACATATTATATATACAATGTAGAAAGGTTGAAGCATATAAATCAATATGCTGGGGGTTTTTTTCACCTAGATAATAAGTATGAAGGTTTTCTTTCTTTCATCTTCCTTAGTTGTACTTTTTCCTTCATCATTTTCTCCAGTGCTTTGCCACTTTTTCCTTTATTTTCCAACCATCTTCATCTTCTTTCTCATATTTTTCTTTACTTTCTAGATAACTTTTCTCACTAAAATTACTGAAGATGTAGTCATGCAGTTCACTGGGCTAAGGCTGAAACATGTGGTGTTATTTCTGACACAGCCACAAACCTGCAGGCAAATCTTATTCATGTCATCTCATTGCTTGCTCTCACTTTTTCCATAGCTCTAGAAGTATAGTGTTCTACTGAGCTCCTCTGCCCTCCTAGGAATTAGAAAAGGGACATGAATAAATGCAGTACAATGTTCTCAATCATAAAATACACCTTTTGTGGGCAAGTCATGAAAGAAGGGACTTCATGAGGAATCATTTAACTATCTAACTTCAGGCAGGCATCCAAATCCATGAAGGAAGGACACATAAAGCTCCATTTTTTCTCTTGCTTTTTCCTCACAGTGTCTTATTCAACAAGCTGGATTTATGCTGGGCTCACAATAAGCAGCTGTGACACCTAACTCAGCTCTACAGATTCCAGGTTCCAGCAAGGGATATACAAGTTCAGTGCTGCAAAGCTGAGTATGGTGTGGCCAAAGTCCTAGCTCTTCATTCAGTGCAAAAGTTAGTCAAGCTTCAGAATGGTGCTTTGAATATTAAATATAAGCCTATGCAACCATATGACAAATCACAGAATTACAGAATATCAGGTTAGAAGAAATGACAGGGATCATCTCATCCAACCTTTCAAGGTAAAAGTATAGTTTAAATGAGATGAGTCAACATCCTGTCAAGCTGACTCTTAAAACTGACCAATGTAGGGGAATGTATCACTTCCTCTGGGAGATTGTTCCAATGTTTGATTGATCTCATGGTAAAAACATTTCTTCTGGAGTTCAATTGGAATCTCTCCAGAAGCAGCTTGTGTCCATTACCCCTTGTCTTTTCCATATGAGAGTGGAAAGAGTATCTTTTCCAAATAGAGATGAAGACAGAGATGGCCATATAAATAACATATGGACATGGTTGGTTTTTTATTTCCCTCTATGAAACTTATACAGTAGTTCTGACAAAACTTGTCACAGTTATTCTACTAGAAGTGAACAGGTTATTTTGAGTATATAAAAAAATATCTTATACTGACTTAATAACTTGAATTTGCTATATAGAGGTCACTGAATATGGTTGAGTGTTCAGCATTTAAGAGCAGTGTTCCTCTCAAATGGGGAAAAAGAACATTTTCAGGACAGCAATAACTGCTAATATGAAGTTTGACTCTCACCTGGTCACCCCTGCCATGATGCAAATGAATGCCTGATTGTCTTGAAATAACTATAGGCTTGTTTCCTGAATGTTCTAGCCATAGTCCTAATGATTCAAATCAGAACTTCTGCTTTGGTAATTTCATACAACACAGTACTTTTATTAAAAAGGGAGGAGAATATCTCTAAACACAGGCAATGAGACCTAAGAAAAATATTATTCCCTGGACATTTCTACAGGGCACTTTTGTTATTGCCCACACATATGAGGGATGGTTGTGAATACTTGCACTACTGAGAGTGCATATCCTGCCAGACAGTTGTTGATATGAGTCAGCTCAGAGGAATCCAGCTTCAGGTTAACACATCAAATATCATAATGACCAATTTTCTGTTGGGTTTTCCTGACAGTATATTGTGTGTAACGGAAAGCTGCTCAGGAATGAAAGTTAAGTGCAGTAGACCAAAATCACTGGTGATGGAAACATACTAGAATAAGTGGTTTTAAACCAAAATGTAAGCAGTGAAGTGTCAGTGGGATGTGTAGAAAATAATGAGGTTTAGAGACTGAGGCAGTGGAAAGTTTGTGCAGAAAGGAAGCAATTAACAGAAGAACACCATATCAAATAGCTCCACTAAGCTTATTAATGTATTTATTATGCAAAGTTGTGGGTATTATTCCGCCCATCCACATTAACTCTTTGTTAAATTTTTCTTTCATGTTGTAAGTACCAGCTCAGTCTGAGTTATCCAACAGTTTAGAAATTACATTCATATTGATTACGGGCATGTTCATGACCTTACACAAAACACTGAGTGTGGCCCCCAGATCCTCTCATGATGTAGCTATTCAGTGAAGTCTCAATGTACTGGAGGACTACATTGTTGCACAAATCATAGAATAGCTTGAGTTGGAAGGGACCCATAAGGATCATCACATCCAACTCCCTTCTCCTTACAGGACTAAAACTAAACCACATGACAAAAAGCATCGTCCAGATGCAAATTACTGTTTATTTGCTTCTGCTTTCATACTTGCAGTTATGTAACCAAAAAATTATTCTAGTGAAGCCGGCGGCAAGCCAGTGGGATTATAAGCAGGTTTGTTTGTTGTATTTTATTCAAGAACAGGCAGTTTACTGTGTAGGTTATAAAAGCTGGAAGGAAATGTCATCCTCTCATTGTTAATTCATTGAGTAATCTATTTTAATTAGATTAAGAGTTAGAGAGCTCACATCCTTGTATTCATATTCATTAAGGAAATGCATCATCAAATTTGTTATCTAATGAGATAACCATTTTATTACACCTATGATTGTGCTAGCAAGTTATCAAAGTTACAAAGTACTTCTGCTCTCTTATGTAGCATTAAAATCATTAAATATGCAATGCAGAGTCATGGTCCAAAAATAAAGAAGAATGCAGAGAGTCTGTAATGGATATAAACTCAGTCAGTTTTTAAGAAGAGTCTTAAGAAATTTGAAACAATATGCCAGGAAATTTCAGTACACTTGAAGTTGAGAACTTCGCATTTGTATTTATAATAGGTGATGGTGAAGCCAGAAATATTCTTTCAAGTCAAGAGATGCCAGCCTAGCTCATTGTTCTGAAATCAAGAACCTCTAATGTTGCACTATGTTCAGTAAGTTCATGGGATTAATTGACACCCCAGGAGACCTCGTGAAACAGCATCAAGCTGTAATCAGCTGCTTGAGTTGTTATCTCAGGGAGCCTCAGGTCTCTGCGGCAGCGCTCAAAGTGCTTGTTATGTTTGGGTAATGTATTCTCACCAAGTACTTGTGACAGAATTAACTCTGTATTATACAGTTTATTCATTTGAAGGGAGATGAGGATGGATCATCTTTTATTTGTTCGAAAAAGTGTCTATTTAAGATCTTTTGTGCCCCAGACACTGACAAATTTATTTCAAATTGCATGTTGTATTCTACAATGCTATTCCTAATGTCAACAATCATATACGGTGAATTCAAGAGCACAATAGATGTTTGCTATCAATTTGGTACCGTATTAGTCTGATACACAAAAAATAACACAGCAGAAAAAATGTAGCCTTTGATTATAAAGAGGTATTCTTTTCCATTTCCACATCTTGGATTTTTTTCAGATCTGCCTCTGCAAAAATATGCTCAAACTCCCTTTAAGCAATTTTAATAACCTCAGCAAATCCTCCTAGATCTAAATTTTATCTTCTCTTTCCACTAATTATGTTTGTTATAGATGTATCTTATGCTTCCATTTGAATCAGCAGCAAAACTTCCATTGAGTCCAGCCACATTGGACTGTGCTAGAACCTTGGCCTGGAGATGGAGGTGGCTGCATCTCTGAGTCTACTAGGGAGTTTCTCCCCAGTTTCTGGGGAAGGACCTCACCAAGAGCTGAGGACTGGGTGGAGCATTTTAGGCAAATATTTTTAGATAGTCCTTCATGCTTTTTTGCAGTATGTCTTTACCCCGGGTGAGAGAACAGCAAGACGAGTCAGTAAGTGGCACCAAGATGTGCCAACCAATCATGAGCATGGAGACTTCTCCACACTCTCACGAGGGCCAGAAAATTTCAGCAATGATATATTCTGATTAAAATTACTTTCTCTTCTATGAATAAGTAATCAAACTGATTGCAGACTTGCAGCTGATTAATTAACATCACTACTGACCATACTGCCTGGTAAACAAAGAAACTGGCAGGCAGGACCAGGGTTCTCCCTCTGCCATCGGTTGTAAGTTAAAGGAAAGGGGTGGACCAAAAAAAAGAAAACAACATAGGAGGGAAGTGAAGAGAGTTATGAAGCAGGATCAGCTGTAAGTCAAGTAGGATACCATGGGCCGAAAGGATTGTGCTGCATGCCCCTGGAGTTGATGTACACTGAGCATGGAAACTGTGAAGAAACTGGCACTTGAGTCACATTAACCTACAGCAGTGCTCAGCATTGCTGCTAAGCCATCACTTCTTGTGTGTCTCCACTCATTTCACTAATGCATTCACTCCTTGCTGAGGATAACTCCTCATGCTGAGAATAGAAGCTGGCACTTTATCTTGAAAAGTCTCTCCTAGAGGAACATTAGAACTGGAGATGCAAGAATATAGACATTGCAGAGACGTTTGGGATTAGCTCATGCTAATTTAATTTTAAGTCTGGAGGTGCTGGGCAGGAACTAAAGTAATATCTTCAGTCAATAATTGTTTTCTACAGACAACAATCAAATATTCATGTTAATTCTTTAGATACATCAGTAACTACTATCTTTTCCTTGTAGACGTATTTCTAAGTCATCACACAGAAGTAAGTTTGGAAAGTAGTTGTTTCCCTTCGGGTACAGGAGATGCTACTGCGCATTTACTCCTATACGAAGGCTTTTGAGCATGGCATGGCAGAGGGCTTTACTTTAGAAATTGCCTTAATGGTGCCATTAACCTGCAAGTTGAGTGCCCAGTTGTATTTAGAAATTAAATTACTTTTAATTGCCAGGTGTGCTGCAGGGTGGGTTTCATGCTATAAGCATTTGGCTGAAAAAGAGCAGTCTTTCCTTTCTACCCTTCCTCCTGTCCTTCCTTTCACCCTCTGTTCCACCCTTGCTTTTACCTTCCCTACCTTCTTATCTTCTTCCCTCTCCCTTCCATGCATTTTATTTCAATCAGAATGCAAATAATTTACTTTCATTTGGCAGATGAATGAAAGGAAGTTTTTTGTTGTGGGTCAGATGAGTGGAATTCTTGCATGTATAACACTGCAGAGTTAATAAAAAAAACCAATATAGAATTTTGCAAATTGCATGAATGCATTTGTGGAGAGGCAGAGGGATATATGTATGTGTAAATAACCTTACTTTTTCCATTCACATGTTACAGAGAAATTTGGAATTTTTTTTTTTTTTTTTTTTTATATAACCTCAAGTGCTGAGGAAAGCCAAAGCTTTCTAAATCACAGAATCACAGAACGTTAGG
>NW_010157576.1:0-1582 GCF_000695765.1 Mesitornis unicolor
GAGGAGCGCGGCGGGCAGCGTGGGGGACCTGCGAAGGGAGTGTGAGGAACGTTGGAGGTCTCCGACACCCCAGTCCTTCGGCGGCCTCACGGCTGTCTTCCACAACCAGAGCCCACCCCGGACCCACTCCGGGGGGACACAGCCTTAGAGCAGGGGAGAGTTCCCCGGAGGAGCTGCAAGGCCACGGGGCTGGGGGAAAGCATTTGCAAAATGGTACTTCAGTGGGAATTTGCAGCCTTGGCTGCTTTTCACAAAGTCCTTTCCTCATGGTTACTGGAGGGAGGGGATTCTCCTCTACTCTGCTCTGGTGGGACCCCAGCAGGGGTGCTGTGTCCAGCTCAGCGGTCCCCAGCACAAGACAGACGTGGGCCTGTTATTGCGGGTCTAGAGGGCCACGAACATAGCGGGAGGGTTGGGACATGTTCAGTCTGGACAAGAGAAGACTCCGGGGAGAGCCTTTTTGTGGCCTTTCAATATATAAAGGGGGCTTATAAGAAAGACAGAGACTTTCTACCAAGGATAGGACAAGGGGCAACAGCTATAAACTGAAAGAGGGTCGGTTTAGATTGGACGTAAGGAAGAAACCTTCTATGATGAAGGTGGTGGGGCATTGGATCAGCTTGCCCAGAGAAGCTGTGGATGCCCCGTCACACTGGAATTGATCAAGGTCTGGTTGGATGGGGCTTTGAGCAACCTGATCTAGTGAAAGATGTTCTTGCCCACGGCAGGGAGATTGGACTAGATGATCTTTGAATGTCACTTCCCACCTAAACCACTTTTATGAATCTATGATGCTACAGCATGCACTAACAGAGAGCCAGAGTGTGGACGTAGGCACGAGAAATGGCCAGAGGTTGTGAAATGTGGGGGAGAATCACCATCACTGGTGGGCTTCCCTCCAACAGGGCATTTCAAGGGTTGGCAAAGACAAAAGGCCCTACAGAATAGCTCACATCCCAGATTAGTAACAGCCATTTGTGTTTTGACCTCTAGACTGAATTAGCAAGTAATTCACACTTCAGTGTGAGTTGGACTTTAATATTACATGTAGGTAAACTGCCTCAATAAACATCTTAATGCAATATTTGAATGAATCATTCTCTATATTGTACTGTGGCTTATCTGCATTTAAGAAACACTTGTGTGCTGAAAACTACTACCTCTATGGATTTGTTCCTTTATTCCTGATTCTTTAATTCCCTTCTTCTCTCAAACTTTTAGGTCAATTTCAACTACATTTGGCATCTACATTACGAGCTCCCCCAAAACAGAGTCAGCTTTTATTACCTGCCTATATGGTGGCTGTAAAACCAGCCTCCAATACTGGGTCTTTGTTGATGATACTGAGCCTCATTCCCAGGTACAGAGCTGGATCAAATTATATTAAATAAGGATTTGGGCCAACTCCCAAATCCTTGCAAAATAGGATGCTATTCTATAAAGTATGAAACACCATTCCAGAGAGCTGTCATTGGAGTAGGTACTGGTCGTGCTTTATTTACAAAATCCAGAGATTTGTACACGGCAATCTATAGGACAGCATAGGTCTAGCATCAGGAGGATAAAGGACATGCTCAGCAGG
>NW_010157576.1:1613-24717 GCF_000695765.1 Mesitornis unicolor
AGGAGTCATCTCAGTTTCACAGGGAACCTGCTTCCTTTGGACTGAGGAAGCCACCAGACCCCTCCAGGAAGAAAAAGAAGAAAAGCAGCGGCCATATCCAACCCAGGCTGATATTGCAATTTTTGTTATCATTGAGGCATGGGAGTACAAGTGATTGGTGAAGGAAGGAGGAGTAGACCAGCAGGGTTTCAGCATGCCACTAAGGGCCATCCTGCCTGGTTCTTTACTTCCAGCGTCCGCCAACCTTGCCCTTGGCTCCTGCCTTCTTGCTGCTACGATACAAAAGGAAAGAAAAACATGTCAACATGATGGGAGCAGTGGGGCTCTGTGACCACTTCACATTTCTGACTGTCAGATTAGGATTGAGATACTTTCACTTCTCACATGTTGGGCACACCTGCCATAGAGCACGTCCTGAGAAAAATGTTGTCAATATTGTGGAAAGAGAGTCCTCCTCAGACTCTTAGTAAAAGGCTAGGATGTGTGTGCCTGAAAGAGGTGGACCCTTCCAGATTCCTGCATTAACAGGCCTGAAGTTCAGGTGGTCTCAAAATTAAATGACAGGTCTATCCAGCCCCAGACTTGATGACTCCTGAATTCAAATCTGCTATGATCTGGACTTCAGGATTTAGAACTGTTTTTGGAGAAAATTTCCTCATCATCAGGGAGCCCTGGTCAAATTGCTCAGATGCTCTAGTTATCTAGTAGTGGAGGAAAAATGTTGAGCAATAATTTAAAGGCAACTAAGAATTTCTTTGCTCTAGCAAAGGTAGAGTGGCTTCTTCCTTATACTCCAAGAGCAAGAGCCTCCAAAACAGTCCAAACAACTTTTTAGACCTCCCCTTATGTCAGTATCCCCATCTTGCTCATGGTGTGCAGGGGAACAGTCCAGCTACACTCCCTGCACAAAGCACTTGCGGCAAACTTTCTCCAAATAGTGCCTTCTTGCACACAGAATGGCAATCCTACATGCAAGCCACTTACCTTCTGACTGAGAAGCAGGCACACCTGGAGTCAGAGAGGGGCCAGGCGTGAAGTTAGTCGGGTTAGATTCTGCACCAGCTCCCATAGGCAGCACCTTGGCTTTTGGGGCTCAGCACACCACCAAGTCCTTCCATCTCACACACACAGTGATGAGGTTGCTTCTTGAACCAAAGTGTATGCAAAATGGGGGCAGCTCTTTGACATGGTAGAGCATGGGGTTGGGGGACAAACACAAGGTTGTGGGGCCTTGCTATCAATGGAGAGGCCTTCTTCAGAACCACTGGTTCCTCCAGGGAGCAGAAAAAAATGTGGGCAACACATCTGGGGAGATTTCTGTGATGTTGCCCTATGGATTGGTTCAAGAGCACTAGCCGTATTTAAGGAAGGATGTAGCACAGTGACACAGACATACACATAGTGGATACTTTACCTTTGGACTAAGTTAGACTTGGTCTATTCAAAAAATTGACCTTTTACATGAGAGAGAGCAGAGAGTTTTCTGCTTATCTTAAATTTGTCTGTGTCCCTTTTGCCAGCCTTTCTGCAGGTTCAAAACCCAGTATAGGAACTGCGTAGCTCCTCAAACGAAGGCAAACTCCTTTTATCTCCACAAGTGCCTTTGATGTTTGATGTTATGCCTAACATTTAGAGTGTGCTTAAGGAGACTTTATTAAGTCTAAACCAAAAGGATCACTTGATCCTTGTATAACACATTAGCAGACATTGCTTTGGAATGATACAGTCTAGTATAGATAGAAATTTAAGTACCCAGAAATCTCATGAGCTGTGGGCTTCTCAGTGTAACCTTTTCAAATGATGTCCTGAGAGAGTATCATGTCTTTTGGGTGAACAAGCATCCAGTACTGGTACTGCCTGCTGTGGGTGGTGTGGTAGCGCCCCTCAGAAGAGCAGCAAACCCCAAACTATGGCATCCTTCTGCAGCTGCACATTCTGCTGAGGTTTATCAGCCTACAGCTCTATACAGAAAATACCACAGGAAGGTCAAGCCTTATGTTTCATATCTACAGACAACTGAGCCTCCCGTGTTACATTCATCTGATAAGGCAGGGTGGCTTGGAGAAGTGGGAAGGCAGTGTCTGATCACTCGTATCATCCAAAGATGTCACCAAAGACCACCACTTCATTGCTGGCATGGCTTTGCTAAGAAGGCACAGAAGCACAGTGAAGATAAATCCCACTGCTGCAGAGCTCTCTTCCCTTGCTTCCCTGCAGTTCCTTCTCCATGTCTGTTAGTTTTCTGTATGCCCTAGCCCCCAAGCTTTGTCTAGCCCTAGTCTCTAATAAATTCACTCTAAACACCTAGAATAAAGATACAAAAAATCTGATGAAATTGAAGTATTGTAATGAAGGAAAGTGGGAGAGAGATGATGAGTGAAAAGAACTCACAGCAGTAATCCCATGATGTTAGTCTTGTTACACACCATTCCTTATAATCTTAGCAACCACTTGTTTACCCTTCGTAAACAAGCGTTGTATTCCCTCAAGTATTCAAAGCACCTTGGTCAGGTGTTTGAAAACCCCAGCAATAAGCAGATGGAAATTTTGCAGACATGGTGTGGAGAAACACAATTTTTTTCTTGTTAGCTGTTATGTTCACTTCAGTTTCCCCTTCATTTTCTCAATATGAGGCAGGATGGAAGTTGCCCTTCCATCTCTAGCCTTATTTCATTGCAACAAGAAAATGTCGGTTTTGAGGCTGAAGTGACTACTTTGAACACTGGTAATACATCCCCAGCCAGGATCTGGGAAGGGGATATAGGTACTTACTGCTTCTGAGCCTGATCGATCCGGTTCCTGAGGGTGACAATCTGTGAACAACATACATGACCAGAGCTTTTAGAGATAAAGAAATCTTGTTCCCTCACAGAGAGGGGACTTTTACCTGAAGAAGTGCTGGAAGCAGGTGCCTATGGCAGGGATTAATACTTCCTTTGAAATAAAAGCTCACCCTTGCTTGAAGGAGAGAAGCGTTGCTCCTTGGCAATAAATCTACAAGCCAATTTCACATGTCAAGGGAAAAAAAAGCTAGAATTTTATAACCCTTATTAGAAGAGTTCCTATGTATAGAAATGAATCTCCTATGAACTCGCATGTCAAAATGCAGGCAGGTGAACCGGTATGATTGTCACCCTGGCCAGTTGAAAAGGTCTTGCATGGCACCATCCACCTGTACATATCAACCTCACATTCTCACTCTTCCCTTACTCCTACACATTCAGAAGCGTATAAGCTCAAAGAGCTCCAGTGAACTTTTAAGAATGGAAGATGGATCACACATTCTGATGTTGTACCTTTGTTGGTTGGGACAGCAGGAGGTGAGGAGCTTACAGCGGTCACCACCTTCACAGACACTCACTTAATAAAAGAAGACACCTTTTAAAGGGGCTGAAGAAAATATTCAAGGAAAACCTGAGCAACCACATAGGAAAAGGTTGGAGTTGGGGCTCTGAACACCTTCCAAAACTCTGTTGATGACTGCAAGCCACTAGAGAGTCTATCCTACAAGATAGTGTGTCTTTTTTAGCTGTAGGTAAACATTATATTTCAACATGATGCGTGGGAAAGCAAACACCTACCTTGCACAGGATGAGCACCTTATGGCCTGACTTAGCACTTCAGTCCTGTCCCATAGCCCTGGACTCACTACTGAAATCCTGGGACTCTTCCAGCTCAGGTATTGGAAAAGCCCACAGGAACTAGGGTGTGATAGAGAGTCCTCTTTGTCCCTCATCTGTCGCCCAGTCAAGGTTCTACCTAGTTTACTTGGGGTGGAAAAATGCAGTTGACAAGACATACGCTTGCTTCTGCTTTTGGTGTAATTCAAACTTCTCCACTGTCTCTGCAGATCCAAGAACTGATGACCCAACATTTGAATATTTAAAGTGGCACTTGACATTCCCCATGTGCAAAACAAGAAAAAAAAAAATCATAGATTCAAGTTGGCCCAACAACTGGTATTTCCTGGCTCGTGTCTTTTCATGACAAACAGAAACAAAATAAGAGACTGAAACATTAGCAGGAACAGGACAACACAAGAAAGGAAAGATCAGCAGATCACTTGCTTTTGTACTTACTCATGGAAGTTTTAATAACTGCAGCAGTGGTTTAAATTATTTTTTTTGCAATTTGTTCCCAAGTGTGAAGGAGAATCAGCTGTCTTCAGTTTGACCCAAGGACTTAAGACTTACCTTCACTAATAACCTTGTGATAGTGACTATAACTCTCACTCTCCAATGAAGCACCAAAGAGCAACAGTTACTAGAGCTAAAGAACAGCTCCACTCCTGTGTGTCCCAGTTCCTTCCTTTGTCTCTCCCTTGCATCCTTGTGTGTGTCTCCTTCATTCCCTTTACTGTTTTCACTTACCTTTCTCCTCACTTTTTTCATGCTATCATCTTCCCTATTTCCTTCCACTTTTCTCCAATCTCAGCTGTGCATTTTCCTTCTATTTTGCTCGTTCTTTGTAGTTTCTCTCCTTGCTTTTTGCCAGCAGCCACCTATCTCTTTGTTTATGCAGAGATTTCATTACCATAGTATATACACTCCCTTTCCTTCCAGCACTGCCTCAATTCCTGTTGTTCCACACCCAGCTGACCTGCTATCCTTAAGCTAGCCCTCTCCAATATTTTGGATCTGGATAAGCACGTGGCCACAAGGTGGAGAATCTTTCCAAACCCCATACCATTCTTTTCTGTGAAGTCCAAGCTATTACATATGCATCCCTGAGCTTCTGCATGTGTCCCAGGTGCATCAGGGTGACTCACCCACACATGTAATACCAGAGGTGTGGATAAGGAATTCTTTTAGAGATTGTCTGAGTGGGTTGCATGCTGTATTCTTTAGCCACATTCCTCTTGGACCCTGACTGTTTTCCTAAATTACTGCTTCATCTCTTTTCAAAGAATGGAAGGTGAGAGAAAAAGGAAGTGAAGAGAGAGACACAAGATCCAAATTTCTCTTTTCTCTCTGCACTTGGAGCCAAGTGCCAGTTTCTGTCTGGCATGCGGCAGGCTCATGCATTTGCTTCTGCTGTAACACAGGCAAGTTCATTGTACTTACAACTTAGAAAGCTCCTCCAGCCTGCAACGCATTGTTAAAATCTAAGAGAGATCGAGATAGTTACATTGATGTTGCTCATTCTCTGTCAGCATGTGTCTGTGTGGCTGGGAATTAAAAGGAGAGCGAGATGGAGAGAGATCCAGTAGGATTTCTCAGGCAGTGAAACCTGATGTAGGTGAGTGCAGCCCTGCCCTGTGACTATGGAGGAAACACGTCCACTTTCTATTACCATATGACACTTCAGTCAGATGCTCCTATCTGGAGACAGTTTTCAGTGACTCCAGAGAGCTCAGTCCTCAGGGAATCTGTCTGGGATGGGAATAAAATTTACTGCATTCAAGTGTGAAATCAAAGATGGGTTTAAAAATATTACTTTGCAATGGAGATGAGTGAATTGAGAGTTACTGATTTCTCAGGCAGCAGTTACCTGTAGATAAACAAGAATTAACAAGATGTATTTGGACAGAGTGGAGAGCCCATTTTCTGTTGGGATTGCCTTTCCATGGGGCACTGAAAACCTTGAGAGTGGTCTATTCAATTTCAGCCTAAAATGTGAAATCCAGTCCAAGTATGTACATTAAGAGAAAGCAGTTCCAGGTGTTTTGCTGTTTACATATTGCAAAAGGGCATCGGAGACCCAAATGATAACACCACAAGGCTTTTGCCAGAAGAGTCACAGAAATTCGTACATTTTGGACACAGTGCCATTAGCAAAAAGCTTCTCAACTCACCTCGTATTTTTTCCTCTTGATCTGCTCTGCAAAGTCGTACTTTTCAGTCTCCAGCTGGTATAACCAGTCCCACAGTTCCTTAGCCTTGTCCCTGTGTGTTTATGGGGAAAGGTAGATGGGAGAAACACATCACATTATATACTTTCCACCATTTGTACATCACTAGTAATGAGGCTTTTTACATTGTATTTAATGCAGTTCACAGATCTTCCTGCAAGCCCTTTCCATCCTTTGAAAGCTACTCACCATTTTCAAGGTCACATTTTTCTTGCCTTCTCACCTAAGAACCTTTTAGACTCTCACTCTTGCATGTGTCACACACTAATGTATTTCCTACAGATTTAAATTTTCCCCTAACTCTTAATGAAAGATAAGGGTCTTGGGAAGTTAGATGAGAAGGAAGGAGGACTCTGAAGGCCACCCAGATGCTGAGAGTAGCTGCCGTTACTCAGTCCCATCTGTTTCAGGGCTGAGGTGAGCCAACCTCGTTTTTCAATCATGTATAAACTCCATCGTGTGGAGTCCAGACTATCATCTGATGACTGCTTTGCATCAGAGCACTCAGCTCCCAAGCCTCCAGCCTCAGTGGAGACCTGTACTCATACCTTAGCAGCTCAACTAAACCCTAGGAATGCTACAGATTCCTATCTGTAGGTTTGTTCAAATAATCTTAGAGCTGGGTTTGAAGTTTGTGTCTAGACCCATAAATGACTAATCCTAATTAGCAGGAGAAGCTAATGGAACTATGCCAGGAGCATGGCTAGATGGCTGCCAAACCATTTCAACCATTCTTCACATCCACATTTTCCGTCCATTCTCCAGATCAAGGAAGGACACAGCTTGGCCCTGTCCCATGATTAGCTTCAAGAAGGACCCTCTCATCTACCTCATTTTTTTCACTAGCAAAGACTCCAGGGCAATAAGACTGAATTTCAGTGGATTACATTCAGTAAGATAGGATAAGCATGTTACCTCAGCTTGTCTTCATTAAGGTGGTCAATGTTCAAGGGCTTGCGTCTCTCTGCCAGGACCTTCTTCTTCGTCTCTCTAGCTGTTTGCTTTTTCCCTCTCTTCTGATCAGCCTATTTTCAGAACATCAATTAATGTCAGAGTGGAGACATTCAGGCCAAATGAAATTATTTCAGTGACAGAGCATGTAAGACAAACTGCTAGGGACACAGAAGAATGAAAGGTGAGCTGTTTTCTCAACTTGTAATAAAGACTGTTCCCAGCCAACCCCGTGGTTTAACGCTACCATATTTCTTCCACTGATCTATGCTTTTTACCTTAGCCAGATAGCTGCTGTATGTGGCACCCATGGAAGACAGAGCCTTCTTCTTCTTGAGATCATCCTCAGCTTTTCTCTTGGCATCTTCTTCCTCTCTCCGTGCCTTTTCCTCCTGTGGAGTGCAGCACACAGGAGCAAGTTACTCTAGAGAACACTCACAGTTTACCCAGCAGCCAGTGTCACTGCAGGGAATGTGATCAGATAAGCATGCTGATGAGAATTGTTAACTCCTGTTTCCTGTTCTTGCTTTGAAAGGGTAGTCATTTCTTTTCCAGACCGAGACAGGCAGAACCCATAGGTTTTTTCTGTCTCTAAAGATCCCCTCAAATTTGATGCTGAAACAAGGAAAGAGGTGCAAAGACACTTACCGCAAGCCTTGCCTGACGCTCTTTCTCCTTCTCAGCCCGGATTCTCTGTTGCTCTGCTCTTTCAGCTCTACGCTTCTCCTGCAAGAAGCGGTAGCAGAGGCACTGAGTCATCACTGTGGCTTTATCTACCTCCAGTATTATGTCCCACCACCAAGAGCTTTGGTTCACAGAGAACAAGCAACCTACTCCCTTCCCAGAACACAAGGGTCTTGTGCAACATCAAACAAGAGTCTGACAGAGGGCACAGATGTGGGAAGAAGCCATTTGGTGCTTACTTGAGCAGTCAGTTCTGACTGATTTCTGCCAAACTCTGATAGTGGACTAATGAATTCAACCTCTCATCTACAGAGGATGGGAAATGGCAATACAAGAACTCACAATCCTCTCCTTGAGGGCAACCAGCTCTTCCTCTTCCTTTCTTCTGGCTTCAAAGTGGCTGTCAATCAAGGCCTGAAGTTCAATCAGGTCTTTGTTCTGCCTTTTCTTTTGAATGTCCTAGAAGAGCAGGAAAACACATTAAGCCAGCCCATATTGCTCTAGGAACATGCCCTGGACATTCCCAGCACCCTGCCTACACAGGGAAACAAAAGCAGAAAGTGTCTGCATATATCCCTGAAAATCTATGGTATTAGCTTAAATAGCTGTTGATGCAGGTCAGAGACAGTCAGAGACCCATCCAGGTGACAGTCAGGAGCCCAGAAGGGAAAAGAATCCACATCTCCCATTCCCCTACACCATATTTTATCCCTGGCCTTGCTTAGCTGCCTCCTTTTCACTTTGGGATATGAATCTTGCCTAGAAAATGTTCCAGCACATTTGGGTAAATCTGATATTTCTGCGGAGATTTTCAACACCAGAGTTTCTTCATTTTTCTGTCAACTTTCTAGGAAGGTATTTGGATCTCTGTTTATTGTTAAAATTCTGTGGTTATTTTAGGTAGTGCTTCTCAGCAACAGATGAACATAGGCCTACTTTAATTCAACCTGCAACTTTCAAACCATTTACAACAATGGGACAGGGGATCTGAGAGCTCCTAAAACACTTAATTTCTCCTTTCTTCATATATTGGCTTCAAAGATTCAAGGACCAAAAAAAAACAAACCCAAATGGATGAATTAACATTTTAGTTTAGTCACATTAGCAACAAATGTATCCAGAAAGTTTCAGGGAGCAAAAAAATAGCCTTTCACTGAAAAGAGGGGCAAAGCATCCATACTTTTGTCCTTGACTTATCCTCAGCATTATCCAATACAGAAGCAGTTATGTGGGTTTGCACACATGTGTATGGCTCAGGTACAGACAGACAAGCACAGCCAGTCTCAGGAATACTTACATCAAAATCTACTTTTTCACCCTCCGGTATTTTAGGAGCAGTTAGTCTGCAGAGAGTCAAAAATAAAACAAAGAAAGAAAGAAAAAGGGATTTTCGTCTTAAAGAGCAGGCAGCTTTTTAAGTAGCACGTCCTGACCTGACCTGCCTGCTGGCAAGCAGATGATGAAGATACAGAGGGGTAAAACAGCAAGTCAATGGAAAACTACTCCAGAATAGCACTAAGGACCGTTGTCCTTCATGGAAGGTCATACAGAGCAGGGAGTTACCCTTAAAAATCCTTTTGATTCCCAAAGCCTATGGTCATTCCCCACCACGTGCAAAAACATTGGTCCATGGGGGCTGTTGGCACAGTTCTGCATGCTCCATTCTGGGCAGCTGGCACAGTGGGAAGAGAAGGTGCTGGGAGCCAGAGCCCATAGGCCCATAGGAAGCCTTAGTTAAATTCAAGTCAGCCCAGCCCAACATTTGCCATCCTTCCTACTGTCAGCAATCCAAGATGATGGGTAGTTTACCAGCCATGGCCTCTGCCAGAGGATTTACTGTTAAGCCATCTATATCATGTGGTGCTGTGAGACCACTGTATGTTGTACAGTTCACAAGTCCTTTGACTCTGTCAGGAACTGGTCTTAAGACCCTGGCCAGTAAAGTACTGCTAAGGCATCCTCTGGCAGAAGCAAACATCCTGAAAAGGCATACAGAAACAGCTGGATGTTGCACAAGGAAGGGTTGGATAAAGGCTTCTAGTGGCCATTTACCTAATAGACAATCTAAGGGCTTCTGCTACATCAGAAAAATTATCCCATGGTTTTGAAACTCCCTGCCCCTCATACTTACTTTATTCTGGGCTTCTCCTCTGTATTTGGAAACATGGAGCAAAACAGGAAGGGGAGAAGAGGGACAACAGTTAGAACAACATAGATCATGCCAGCTGCTAAAGTAAAAGGAGGGAAGGGAAATATAACCTTAGGGGAAACATCCCAGAGAAACTGGTTAAATCTCAAGCATTTCCAAAGAAATACTCACACTCACACGCCCCTTTTGCTAGGAGTGAATCTGGTTTTACCCTTGAAACAGAATTTGGCAGAAAAGAATCAAAAAACTGCATAAAAGTCCCAAACGTAGCATCTGGAAGGCAATGGTTTCATGTAAATGCTAAATTATTTTTCTCAAATCATCCTGACCAAAGCTCTAAGGAGGACAGCTGGGCTGGAGGGTAGAAGTAAACGTTGACTTTTTCCATCAGCACTTCTTTTGCTAAAGTTAACCTGAATTCACAGTCATGTCTATGGTACCTAAGCTTTGCCAGTTTTGCTCAAATGCCCCACATGGAGGACAGGAGGGAAAAAACCTCATGACACACATTTTCTCCAGGTTCATTGACTCCCAAGATATCTTAGGGTACATGTCTCTGAGATACCTTGGTGCCATGGAGAAGAAGCTTATTCTTCTGCACTGTGTGATGCTCCTCAAACCCAGCTTGGAAAGGCCATCCTCTCTCAGCAAGCAGCCTCTCCTGCTGAGGTACATGCAAAACTCCCATGGGCATTAATGGGAATGATTTTTGCATCTCCAGAAGAGGTATAATGCCCTGATAGGCAGGCTAAACCATCACAGAGACTGTCAACTTGGGCCCTCGGGCGGTAAGAAATGTTCCCCTGCAACAAGTGACCTTTCCCTGGCTCTCAGAAATGTGCAGTCTCATGAGTTACTTGGCTAACATTTGTGCTCATGCTCAATTCCCCTCCCTGCTATGCTTTTTAAACTTCAGTTATTAACTCCAGTGCAATGCCAGTAAGTTCAGCGGTGTTATTCTCACAAACAGAAGTAAATTAAACCTATGTGTTTACTCCGGCCTAGTCTCCCAGGGACCCAGGTTGACATTCATAACCACACGCTACGTTTGAACTTTCAGGGACGCTGCTGGATTCTGCAGTACATGACTCTCCCTGTGTTAGTTCAGTGGAAGAAACTGAGGTAAAAAGCTCACCGCCTATTGAATCTGGTAAAAACAAACAGCTTTGTAAAGTAAAAGTCAAACCAGCCTCCCTCAGGAGTGGGTGCATGAGCCCTGCTATACACAGATACAGAAAGCTATTATATTTTTTCAAATGCTTATTTGCATCCAGGTGTTTGGGGACGGATGGAGGAAATTTGGAGTAGCAAATAGAACAGAGTAGGATAAAATAAAGTGAAACATAAGAGAAAAAAATAGCAAAATCTGATACTAGAAAAATATTTAGTGGAGACATGAGTTTCGAGGATGTTGGATAATAAAAGAAATTGAGAAAGTGGCTGGAAATTGGTTTTTGAGATAATTAAGACAAAAGAAGTGGGAGATGCATAAAAGAGATCAGAAATCAACCTTTCCTTTCTCTCACACCAATTTCAGTAATGAAATTTTGAGGGGGAGGAAGGAAAGGAAGATACAAGTTGCTCCTAAAGAAAAATAACATTAGCCAACGGTGTACTTCTGTATTTCTCCAGTCACTTTTTTAATTGGGTTTTTTTTTTTCTTCAAATAGCCAGTGAGCTTCTTAACACATTAGTTAAATTGTTTTGTTTTGTTTCTTAGTTGGAGAGAAGAAAAGTAACCACAATTAACCAGTCTATCAGGGATGTTACTCACCCCGGATTCCCTTCCCTCATGACATACCCAGATATTTTTCAGAACCATTCCTGTTTAGCTTAAAACTGCCTGTTAGTAACATTTCGGGGTGAGGGGGGAGGGAAATGGACAGGAAATGACTGGTTTTGTTTGTTGACCTTGGTCACCAGGATCGACACCTGTCTGTCAATGACTGTGTGAATTTGGTTTCAGCTGCCACCAAATCAGCACTTTAAACTCAAATAAATCAACAAACAATTGTAACATGAAAAAAATGTTAAGGTTAGTTGTTCTTGAAATAAGAAAATGTAGTTAGAATATTTAAATGTACCTCCAGAAAACCAGAAAAGGAGATAACAAAGAAGTAGGAGCCTTTATTAAAACATGAACAGTAATAAATCTGTCCTTTGCAGGGCATGACCCAGCATGATTCATACTGTATGCACCAAAATCAGCCCAGGGATGGGATTTATTTTGAAATGCCCCTTCTTTAAAGACACTTAGTCAAGGAACTGGGCCAAAATTTATCGACAAGCAGGAATTGGCATAGGGAATTCCTGTTCCTATGGTGGATTTTGGCTTATACTCTGTTCATTCTGCCCATGAACTATGAGGCTATGACAAAATCCCCACATGCAACCCTGCCAAAAGAAGGCAAGAGCCACTGGAGATCCAACTTCACTGTCCTGGAGATTACAAATACAGTCTCTTAGTTTCTGGTTTCCAAAAGGGTTAGCGCAGGGAGAGTATACACCACCATAAATACAACCTTGCTTTCTCCTGCCCAATCTATGAGATGTTCACACAGTGCTCCCTCTTTGTGTGAATCCTTCTGAACTGCCTTTACTTCATTCAGAAATCCCTAACACCCTCCCTTAATCCCACTTCTCAGAAGCAACATCTCTAATTCACAGTGTGTCCTTGAAAAAAAAAAATCAATATGCTATTAAAAATAAAAGGAAAGAGAGACAAAAAGGAGAGAAAAGGGCTCAGCAAGGTCCTCAAGGTATTTCCCTAAATAAGAAAAATGCCTGAAAAGTGAGCAAGAAAATTAAAACAAACGAACAAAAGAAAAATTGACAAAAACAAAACAAAGAAACACAGAAAATGCAGGGTGGTTTCAAGTGGCATTGGGCTTTGTCTTTCAAAACAGCTGGCCAGGTGTTCTAGGGTTTCGGGCAGTCAGAATACAACTGAGCTACTTCAAAGGCCTGTAAAAGTCTTTGGGTCTTTCTATACGTTTAAGCTGATTTTGAATTTGCCCCAGAGGACTAAGTTATCTTGCCCACATACAAGGACAAAACTGATCCTGCATACATTTAGATTTGGTCCTTTCACACAAGTCTTGTGTCTATCCGTGTGCTCCATGAACATACTATCTTAAGCCCATGGACTGCCCCACCAGTCTGAATAAATGTATTCACATACTGGATGTTTAGCACAATCTTAAGTGCATAGCTGGAGTAGAAGTTTAAATATCTGCAGATTCAGGCCTGGGTACCACGACCTTCTATGGTTGGGTGAGGAAAGCTCATCTGTGCATGGCTCAGCTATATTTTCAAGCATGCCACTGTTATTAAGAGATACTTCGGTGATTTTTGGGGGCATAGAGAAGGTTTGCTGATGAGAGGTATGACACAACAGGTTCTAGCTAAAAGGCAAGTCCAGAGTAAGCTTCTAAAGTTTGGTTTTCACCATCTACTCTCCTAATGAGGATGTACAGGCTTCTCAATACAACAGTGACCACCCAAGTGTGATTGGATATGCACAGTGAGCGATTCTTTGCGGCAGAGATGTTTTGGCCCAGTTCCTGAGTTTAAAATCAAGTAAGGAACAAAAACAAATACAGAAAAAAAAAAAGTGTGACATGTTAGAAACGTGACTTTGTTGTCTTAAGACAACACCGAGCTACCATCATAGTATTCGCCTTCTTCATCAGCTGTAGGTTGAAGGATAAAAGCAAAAGAGAAGCACAGTAGTCAATCCACAACCAGCGCTGCTCTCCTAAGAGCAACTGAGCCCACTCCCTCCCTGCTACACTGGGAACCTCTCTGGAGATCGAACAAGAAGAGAAGCCACCTTTTTAGTGATTCAGTTTGGCAAACATACAGCCCTTTTCTCCGTGTTCATCCAAAGCCATCCAGAGAGGCCATTTCCCTCACGTGCTTTCTTTGCTCTTGAACAAGGTCAGTGTTTTTAACACTTTCCCCAGCACTGAAAGAGAAAAAGGGTGAGAGTCTGTAGGTGCATCACGTACCTTCTTCAGGGGCTTCCTCTGCTGGTGTCATGGTGTGAGCCGTGATGGAAAGACAGGAAATAGAAAAAATAAACAAATGGACAAAAAAAATCAAACAGAAAAACAAAACAAAACAACACCACCACCAAAACCAGAACAGAACAGATGTTTAAAGCTCTTGGAAGCCTGAGAAAGAGACCAGGGAATGCATGAAGGGGAAAAAAAAACCATAAAGGAATTAGTGAATTAAGACAATGAGAAAAGGTGTCTGGAGAGGCTGTCAGAGTTAAAGGTGCTGTAAGGTTAAAGTAGTAGTAAGCGTGGAGATTAAAGGAGAAAATAGCTCCAAGTAATCATTGTGGTTAATATCTGTTTCTCTTGTTTTGTTCTCTTCTACTGACTCAAGACTCCTGTTCTCTCTCTCTCACACACACACACGCTCACTAGTGTTGCAACAAGGTGGAGAAAAATCAGAAGTCATGTCACATACCTGGCTCATGAACTTCAGGTGTGAAGTGTCATGGAACAAGATGCGATGGAAAATAAGAGAATGAGAACGAGAAACCTGTTATTTCACACACCAAAAGAGCTTTTGAGCCATAGGGGTGGAGGGGCAGAGAGGAAAATGGGAGAGGTGAATGAAGTTAAGTAAACCTGAGTAAAAAAAAACTTAATTACATTCGATATAGTATATAAACAGAAGTCACAGGACAGGAAAGGAATTCAGTCAGGTGAAACAGGCAGATTTATGGTAATAATGCAGTGCTTAAAAAAAACTTATGAGCATTATATGACATAAAGCACAACCTGACAGCACAGCGTACCAAGGTTTACCTTGATTTGAAATATGCACATGAACATAGTCAGCACTCTCAAAGTGCTATTAGATCCATCCCTTTCTACAGCAGTACTTCAGTCATTTGAAATAAACACAATGTGGTTTGGAAACCGACTGAAATACCTGCTGTAACTCATCATCAACATTCAGCTAACTTCCAGAGAAGCTCAGTGTTCTTTTCTAGATCTATGGCTCAAGCCAAGGCAACTTGGATGTCTCTATGAATCTACTGCTGTTCTTCGCATCCATTTGCAATGTAGAATTACCAACAGATTACTTTGCAGGAAGAAAAGGTTCATTAAAAGTCTGTGCAAGTCTACATTTCAGTCTTCTGCTGTTTTGGCAAAGCAAGAATCGATCAGCAATGCGGATTTGCAGGGCAGATTTTGCTTTTCAGCCATACGCTCACCACTGAATATTTTGCAAAGCAGGCATAAAGATAATGCAAAATCTCCCAGTATTTATATTCCCTGTGTGTAGTCAATGGGTCAAATTCTGCCCCGAGATTTGAAATGAAGCTTCCCCTATAGGAAGAAACATTCATTCTCATGTCACAGCGCAGAATTTAACCCATTCCACAAGGACACCTTTTGCTGAGCTACTTTTTCACAATAGTATATGTCTTCCCCTAGTTTTTAGTAAAATCTCCATGCAACAGCTAAGTTTCCTCCTCCTCACTGCTTATTACACTGAAAAACCAATATTAAACTAAAAAACCACCAACCCCAAAGGCATGCAAGTTACAAGCTATCGTTAAAAGATTGGTTGTTATCTCCTGTCATCTTGTATTCGCTTCCCGTGCACCCTGTCCCAGACAGGCAATGGGGAGTTTAGAAGTTAAACCACATACCTGGAGGGGGGGCTTCATTTAGTAGGAAGTGTCAGGGGGGAAACATAGGAAAGGAAGATAAAACAATTAGATATAAGTTATTCAGGAGGGGATCACCTCAAACTTTGGTAAGACTGGCTTGAAGGACTATCATTTGCAGACTAGGTTATAGGGATAGTGTTAATAGTGGATAGTGGAAAAGGAGAGTAATTACAGAGGGATGTGAAGTAGGCAGGGAGGGGATGCCATAGAAATGAAAGATAAAAGGAATTTGAATGTTGATGAATTGCAACAGTTTAAATCATGCAAATATATAAACAGTTGACAACTGCAGTAACACTGGTGATCCTTACATTGGAAAGAAAACATCCAAGAAGCGAGTTTTACAAGTGTGCAGTGTAACCTGTGTTTCAGCTCTGCACGTAGCCTTCTAGCTATCAGAGTAGGTATGGGGACACAAGGGTTACTGCAAGGAAGTACTGCTTTGGAGGTATCATGTCTGCATCTGAAGCTACACCATCTAAGAACCTCCACTGACAAATGTGAGGCTTTGCTTTGCAGAACTGGATATATTCAGGTCTACACAGGGCTTGTCTCTGCTGCAAAGGAGCAGAAACCACTCGAGCCTGCGTGCCAGCATCCCACTGCAGGCAATAGCTGTGAGCAGAAGTGGCTTGTGTTCCTGCAGCTCAGATACCTGCTGTCTGCCCCAGCTGTGGTGCAGTCACAGCTCTAAAGGTTTTCAGGGCACTAAAATGTTTCTTCTAAGTTTCACAGAAGGGGACTCTTCAGTTACAAACAGTAATTATACTTTCTAAATTTTAGGGAATTGTAAGAATGGATTGGATTCTTCATGAGTCTGGTTTTCTTCAACATCTCCAAATGCCTATGTACAGAAATGCTCTGGATTAATACATAGGAATTTAGATGTCGCACACATGCTCTTGATTAAGTGGAAAGTGTCAGCAAAGAAAAATACGGGAATTAGAGCAAGAATCACACAACAGCAACAACTCTCAACTTGTGCAGGCCAAGGCTGTGACTTGGAAGATCTGTTAGACAAAAATTAATAACAGAGTAAATAAACAATCATACAGTGATACGAAAAGCTGAGACAGTCTCTGACATAAAAGTTTCTTTTAAACTTATTTTATTTATAGCTTGTTTATAAGCTTTCCTTTTTGTTATGCTTTATGTTACAGAGGGAAAAGAAAACATGGGGAGGCTGTAAGTATGGCTTTATTGTTAATCAGATGACATTAATACCTGGTGTTTTGCAGAAATTTCAAGCTCATATGTATGTCAAAGCTTGAGACCAACACTCAAGTCGTGAGTAGCAGTTCAGTAAATACCAGGGAAAAGAGGGACAGAGCGAGGCAGAGCAGCTGGGGTGGTAGCAATGACCTTTAACTTGTGCAAACCAAAGTCAGAAAAAACTTGGGAGCAGGTAACAGACAAGAATGAATATGGTTAAAGGGAGAAGAATGTGAAACGAGCAGTGGTGAGAACAAGAAGAAGATGAGAAGCAGCACACAGATTAATGCTGAAGTGTTAAGTCATGCAAAAATCAATCAGACAGCTTTCACCTCACTCACTTCAACCCTGGCAAAAGTACTGATCTCGACTAAACTAAGAGGCTGGGTTCCCTTTCTGGAGAGCAGTGAAATAGCTGGGATGGGCGGCTGCTGAGGTGTGACTGCTTTAATAAACCTACTCCAAATGGCACAGAATCATTTTCACAGGCAGTTTAGAGGATGCTGCGAGTTCAGTTTTTGCTTTTCCAGATAATAAACATTCTAACGTTCCCATACGCACTGTAAGGACGGCTCTGAGTCCAGTCAGTGGCTATTATTACAGCTTATTCATTGAGGTATTTGTTTACAAAACGTTATTACAGTTTTCATGCAATGGTTAGCTCTTATCCTCATTATTATGCATCACAGGGCAGAGGAAATTATTACTGGTGGAAGGTGTAAGGAAGCTGCAAGTTACAGTTTATCATTAATATTTGGCTTTTATCTGTTTTCTTCCACCATGTTTGAATTCCTGAGTATAATATTAGAGTTACTGGTATCATTTTCTGTCAGAAATCATAGTTTCAATTAAATTTCAGTATTTCAAAACTCATGTAGATTTTGCTAAGATTTTGGTTATAAAATGGAAACTGTTTCACAACCATAAAAGGCTGCATAACTACTAATATCTTATTAATATTAATACTTTTTTTTTGCCTTGTGACAATCTCTCATATCAGATTTGTTCTTGCATTACACTATATATAACCTACATTATCCATAAAGTCAATGCTTCAGAAGCATCTAAAATAAAATTTTCATTTCAAAATTTGGAAATCTCACACAGAAGAAAGAGGGTAAAAAATTAAAATGTTGGAACAAAATTGTTTGTTCCAATTAAATAATAAAAAAATTAATAGCTGCCAAACAAGACTTTGCTCTTTGGTGTGTTTGTTTGTTTTAAAAGTTTTCATTTTGTCCCATTTCAGAACATGACCCAATTGCGAAATTGCCAAGTGCGATTGAATTTCCAGCACACAATAACCCTTCAGATTGACGCAGAGGAATTCAGAAGTCACATACCTGGTTCATGGACTTCTTTAAGAGGGAAGTAGCAGGGAAGGAGATGCAAAGAAAGACAAGAGAGTTAGAGCAAGAAAGAGGATGATTAAAAAAAAAAACCACAAACCAACCTTACACTTTTTAGCCAGGGTGGAGGGGTTAATGGGATAAAATAACATTAATAAGATTAAAAGAAGAATAGAGGGCACATATGGATGTCAATAAGAAAATCATGGAGAGGAAGGGCAAGCAGTGTTGGGAGATAAAAGATGCAGAGAGCTAACACATTCATAATGTTATCAATCAAGTGCCATCTGTAACCTTTGGTTGACAAAAGCATTTACTTGTATTTAAATCAAGTCCATTACCCATAGGTTTGAATGTACAAAAAAGGTGTAGACGACCCATTCTTATTCATGTGCATAGAAATCCCAGCCTCTGCCAAATCAATGGGCTCAGAAGAGCTAGCATTGATTTCCACAGTGACCAGGATTTCACCACTGGTTCGTAGGACTGCACACCAATGTGGGAAGGTGAGTACGAGCAGGTTACTGCTCTCCAACCTGCAGGATAAATTGTCTGATGAAAGCCTAGCTGGACATGCAGAGATGGGAGCAGGAGGGCAGTTGAAGTGTAAATGAGTTTGAGATGGCAGGCTGACACTTGAATCACGTACTTTAATAAGTATGAACGACTATTTTGCTAATCACACAGACTGCCTTACCAGATCTGGATTTAATTCATTTTATAAAATCAAGCAAAAACGCAACCCTGCTACCCCCGTTTTGGCATGATGCACATTAACCCAGAAAGCTGCCAATAGTTACGGAAAATGCATGCAACTACATCTTTTCTCTGATTGGCATGTTCTGCAAATACACTGCAACCGAAACTACGCCACTCGATCCAACCCTTAGCCCAACAGAAAACTAGGTACGACGCAGTGTTACTTGTTGCTCATGACTTCAGATGCAAGTCTTTCCATGTCAGCATACATTGCTGCAAAAGCCTTTTGTCCCTGTGCAGTGGCAGGAGGACAGGAGGAAGAGGTGCACACGATCAGGGAGGTGGCATTGCCACTGGGTACGGCTGCCCAACCTCCTGTCCCACCTCCAGCCCCAGTGCATGGCATAGAGGAAATGCTTTTGGGAACACCATCCCTGTACCGGCTGGTATCCATAGTGAGAGCCTGGTTAGAGAGGTCAGAGCACTAGGGAAAATATAAGCAACGCCCAGCCTGTGCTTCAGGTATTGCTTTCCAAACAGTGGTTAGTGCTTGTTATTCATTATGCCACTTATCCTTCGAGAGCAAAGCCGCTGACAGAGAGCCCGCAGAGGACAGTTTTGTATCCTCTCCTCTTCAACCACCTCCAGAATTCCTGCATGCATGACCACTTCAGGCAGAAACAGAGGAATTCACAGGTCATGGCACATACCTTCCTCATGAGCTTTAGTGGTGGGAAGAGTCACAGAGCAAAATGCAAAGGAAGACGAGCATTAGAAACATCAGAACAACTTTCATTTGTACAAAATGGAGGGGAAGGGAAAGCCTGAGAGCATATTGCAAGGAAATAAAATTAATACGGGTGCAAGAAGCACTACTAGGAGTGAGGGCACAGATGGTCTGAGATATTAAAAACATAAAGATGATTTAAGTGGCCATATCAGATGACATTTGTCTTGTATGCACATTCCTGCAGTCCTGCATAAAGCCTGGAGCAGCATGCCATTTCACAACCCTGATGCTCGCCCAAGTGGATTTACAACCCAGGGCCAACAGGCTTTTGGTAGTAAGTGGCTGCACATAGTACTGTGAGACAGTGGCCTAGAAACATCATTGCATGAAGAAGAAAAACACCTTGAATCATTTGCAAAGCTAAAGCATCAAAAATTATCACTAGTTGTTTTATACAACAGGGTTTAAGCTGACAAAAGGGCCTGTGGAAAGGCTACTGTAAGAACATCAGCCCAGTAAAGGAGGGCAAATCCTCTCTGCAGCTGCTGTAGCAGCTCATGGGCACATCTGCACATAGTCCTGGCCCACCCTGAGTGGTCCAAAATAACTCTCCCAGGGACACATAACCAGTCTCAGAGTGAAGGCTTTGTAATCTTCATCCTTTTAAGAGCTTTACATTTCCCAGCAGTTTTAATACTTTCTTTTTTCATGCAACAGTTACCATGTAGAATTGCCAGTACATTCGATGTCAAGACAGAACATGAAGGAAGAGAGTACAAAAAGCAAAATGGTAGGAAGTTTTATTCTATATTAATATGACTTATTTTTAGCTCCTGTTTCCTTTTACTATCTTATGGATTACTGGCTAAACCAGACCTTACTCTGAAAGACAGGAATTCAGGAGTCACATCACATACCTTCCTCCTTAGCTTCTTTAGGTGGGAAGAGCCATGGGACAGGATGCAAAGGAACATTAGGAGAAACACATTATTACATGGACTGATATTACACAGGCTGAAAACTCTGTTAAGCCAGAGGGAAAAGTTTTATCCCAGTAAAGGATGCACTAATGGCCAGGAAAGGAAGGAATCTGAGGCATGCATGGTTGGGAAACAACTTCACCATGTGAAGCAAAAAGGTAAAAACATATTGGGGAAGGAAAATCCCACAATAAGCTCAAGTAATACATGCTGACATTTCTCTCTAATTCCAGTTTTAGAGGAACAACCTCCTGCCATTGCCTGGATGGGCTTTATGGCACGCGCACACGCAGCAGCAGAGGCTGGGTTACCACTGGGCCAACGTCTACCAGACCTTGCACCGAGACCATTCCCATGCATTATCCTGCAGCAAAGCTGGTCACAGAGGAAGGGTGGAAAGCAAAGACAATGGAAGCTATAAGGCTAGGTAATGAGGTCCTGTTCCTCTCACACCACCCTTTTGAATCCCCCACCACCGCCAAGGAGCCAGTGGGGAGCAATTCAGAAGATGATGGCACATACCTGCTTCATGAGCTTCTTCAGCTGGGATGTGGCAGGGAACGAGTAATGAGATGGAAAATGAGAACAGTTAGACTAAAGAGTGTGTGAATGCAACAATAGGGTCTGAAAAAACACAGAGCGTATGAAATAGAGAAACAGAGGAGGAGATGAAATGGAGACAGGTAACCAAAGCACACACAGATATGAGAAATGTAAAACCTTCAGGACCTGGTTGCTGTAAAAACCCTGCAAACCGTACTGAGTGGCTCTCCTACGACATTATAAACAGTTTACCATTGTTTCAAGTACGTCCATAGCACAAAGCTTTGCAAATGCGGAACCAACACACCCTTTGGCTCCTCCTACTCGGAGCACCACATCCCAAACCTCTCAAGTGCAAAGGGTGGGTTTCTGTTCCAGCCCCTCTTCTGTCCTGCCTGTCCCACCTTGTAAATGCCACATGCAATGCAGGGAGCCCGCTGGGGTTACTTGCCAGTGTCTGCATAGATATGATTAATAAGATCTGCATTCTGCAGTATTGTTCTTTATATTATATATAACATTATATATTATAGTCTATAAACTTATAATATATACTATATATAATATTACATATTAGAGAATATATACTATGTAATATATGGCTACACACATACCTTACCACAGATGGATTTTGATTTCAAAATCCATCCAATCATTATCTGCCAGGCTACGTAGGAGAAACCAGTTGACATCTGGTAGAAACCTTTATAGCCAGACCCCAGCTATTCCACAGCAGGCATTACAAACACCTGTGGCTAAAAGCCAGCCTCAAAGCCTGCTATGGGTTGGATGAGAGGATGGTATCTGCATTTCCCCTACTGCTCCCTCTCTGAAACTGAAGTGAGGGTGTCCACATGAATACGCGAAGATATGGGGCACCGTTGGCACAATGTGTGTAAGGGACAAGAAAAGCCCTCTGCCTGGAGGTCGTCTGTCCCAGCAGCTTTCTCTTGCCTCTTGTCTTCTTCTACCACCTTGCAAAATTGAGGTGTGCGCTGGCACCAAGCCCTGTGGCAGGAAACAGCGGGGCTGAGAAGCCATTTCACATACCTTCTTCTTGAACCTCTTCTGCAGGTGGGAAACGGCAGCAAAGAGAATGAGAGGAGAAAATTAAAACAAGAAATATCTTACGGGAACATTTTGAGGTCTGTCAAACTCCCAGGCCATTGTGGGTAAGAATACACAATGATGGGATTACAGGGTGAGAGAATTAAAAATAACATTTTTATGGCCATATTATGGGGTTATAAATGTTACTGAAATATAAGAATGTACGACAAAGGAAAACCACATTAGAGAAGACATCAATTTCCTTATTCTTTATTAGAGCTGGATGAAACGCCCTAAACTTACTTTTGGTGAATTTTTAACCAAACATAAAATTGCTGCATTTCTTTTGTTTCAAATCTTTTTCTCAAATGGTGAAAAATTTTCACCAACATTTATCAATTTTTCAATTTTCAAAGAAATTAGTTCCCAAATTTCAACAGATGGACACAAACCTCGCAGGGTGTCCCCCTCCCTTTTAAAAAATTCTAAGCTTTTGGAGAAGAAAGGAAGGGAT
This sequence comes from Mesitornis unicolor, assembly GCF_000695765.1. NCBI lineage: Eukaryota > Metazoa > Chordata > Aves > Mesitornithiformes > Mesitornithidae > Mesitornis > Mesitornis unicolor. Next base: position 24,024 of record NW_010157576.1, read on the forward strand.
TTGACACCATTGTGACCAAGAAAAAGGCAAGCAGTTCAGTAAAATGGTAGGCCAAAACAAACATATATATATATATATTTGTTTCCATATAGATATATGCATATACATACACACACACACATATGTATATATTGGTTTATATATATGCATGTATTTATATATAAATGTATACATATAAATGTTTTGGCTTGATTTTTAAACAAAAAGCAGGCCAGATTTCCTACCAGCTCAATAAGTGACATCAATGTCCATCATTTCATTGATGTCTGTGGCTCAGGACTGAGTCCCAGCCACAGGGTGTGAACCATTTCTCTGTATTTCTTCACACACATTCTTCCTCTACATTGAGAAAGAAAGCAGAAGCCATGTCACGTACCTGCTTCATGAGCTTCAGGTGGCAAGTGTCATGGAACAAGAAGCAACAGCAAGCAGGAAAATGAAAACAGAAAACTGTTAGTAACTGGTATGGAGGTGAGCTCAGGCCTGGAGAAAAAGGTGGTTAGAAAGTGATGGAGAGAAGTTACATGGATGAAGGAAATAGATGACCTTTTGGACGACCAAGCAAAAGCAGAGAGCAACAAGAAGATAAACCTCAGAGGAGATGGTCATGCAGATTAAAAAAATAGGAAGTCACCTGCCTATTAATTTCATATTAAGCGTCAAATTCTTGAAACCCAGAAGGAGACAGTTAGGG
>NW_010157576.1:24748-31551 GCF_000695765.1 Mesitornis unicolor
GAGAAAGGCAACAAATGTTTCTCCTTTTAGGAAGGCTTGTCTGTAAGAGTAACACCCTTTGCATACTCTTTGGACATTTGACAAGGCATGAAGCATGGAGCATGAACAGCACCTTCACCTCCCTGGCTCTGCCCCTCCAGACAGGTCTAGAGGCACAATGATGACTGACTCTACAATGCATTTGGTGTCTCTATCTTCTTTTTATTTGTTTGAGCCCTTGATCCCCTTGGAAGCAATGCTGAGGGAATTAGAGACATAAGGATATTGTACCTTACGGCAGGAACTACTCTGGGCATGGCCACGGTCGCACCTCTGTTCCCACCACCACTGATGGGAATTAGCCAGCTGCAGCAATCTGGGGGAATCAGTGGCCCTGTGTATAAAATCCCCAAGATGGACCTTTCTGCACAGGGGCAAGTGTCTGTCTCAGAGCTAGTCTCATACCCTCCACATGCAAATGTTCCACCTCCCAGTAAATGGGTTTGCTCTTGATCTCTTAAAAGATGTCTTGGACACTAAGGGTAGATTCTGGGAGAAAGCCCAGAGTTTGTCCCTCGCCTCTGTCCCAGACACCTTGGTAAAATGCAGGATGACAACCAGCAGCTACACTTGCCTGAACTGAAGCCAATGTGTCAAAAATGCCCAGCAAAGACATCAATACATCTTCAAAATCTTCCTCTCCCTGCTGCCTACAAAAGCTGAAACAACTCAAATAAGAAGGGCTTTTCATGCTCCATCTTTCCAGATCTGCTGTCTCTCGCAGCTTGTCAAATCACTTTTTGCCACCTAAAAGCACCTTCATCTTTGCCAGTTGGTTCTCTGCCTCGCCTTTTCCACCCTCACAAGTTCCCTGTTGAGTGCTCCTCAGCAGCTGGACAACTTGCTCTTTTCAGTTTAAAAGTTTAAACTCAGTACATGGACATTGCCCAAATGAGAATGGAAGTCTTTCACAGTTGACAGGTTGTGTGGGCTCTGCTCCAGTCCCTGCTCTAAAATGCTCTGAGTTTATGCACAGGTTAGCTCCCAGCTTTACAATCACCCCCTGCAGCTCATACAAACACTGCTCTTCTCCATAACGTGAAGGCTCAGCATATCACAGCCCCGACTTGGCCAGTTTTAAGGTTTCCAACTGATTTATGGATCAAATGTTTCAGATCACCTTTAGTGGCAAGCACCAAAGAGAAGAGTGAAATACAGACAAGGAAAAAGCAGGGCCAAGAATCAATAAAAAAATAAATTACATTCCAAGTTTTTTTGTTACCTTCTTCTTCGTATTCCTCTGCATTGAAAGAGGGGAGGGGGAAAAAAAAGAGACAAGTCAACCATCAGCCTTGATGCATCAGTAGCATATTACCCATGGCAGAGCCCTTTGCACTCACAGGGATGCTGGGTAAGATGGCCTCGGAGATGCTGCTTCCAAATCAGCAGGTGAAATAGCAAAACAAAATTACTTTGAGAAAGAGAAGATATGAAAGGGGAGGAGGGAAATATTGTATTGAAATATTTTCTTGGGCAATGGAAACTCAGGTGTACATGCACATTACAAGGAGAGAGGTAGCAGTGAGAACCTCAGAGTAAAGAAGAGAAAAAAAAAGAAAACATACTTGTATATTTCTATGTGTATTGCTTGTATATAGTGTGGGTTCCTATGTTTTAAAAACAGTAAATTTATATACAAAAGCCACAAAATAAATTACCAGCAGATGGCAGTGCCCCTACAAAAAACAGTAGCATCCCCCACAATCAAGGCATCAGTTTGGGGCTACAAGTAGTGTGAAATCACCAGAAGCTGGTGACAGTCAGACACAAAAAAGAAGACCTCAGATGTGTCTAACTATACCAGCACTTTTTTAAAAAATATCAACAATGGGCAGAAAGGAGGAGAAGACAGACACGACCAGTGAATGCTGCAGGCTTGCATGGAAGCTATTAGAGACAGATTTAAGACTTACCCTCTCCTTGCTCCCTGCGAGAGAGGAAAAAAAGGTTATTGAAACTAGATAAATATTCCTTTGACTCTGTATTATCACCAATCCTTAAACCATATATTGAAGCAACTCAATGCACTGTTATTTAAAGTCCATTGTTTCTTCTTTTCCTCATGCTCCCTTTGCTCTTCCAGGAACCATTTGATTTTAAGTTTAATAAAGTGACTGGGTTTAGGTTTCATTGTAAGTAGTATTCCTCATTCTGATGGTGTGCATGAATCCATACCCAGGAATAATCCTACTGCCACAGGGCTCTAATGTGATACCTACATATAAGCACTGTGCAGGTGCTGATGAAGCTGGACCTCAGCCCCGGTGTGCCAGGCAAGCCAGCCTGTAGCCACTGGCTCACACCTACCTGGATATGCCACAGGCTTCCTGAGCCTTAGGGCTGTCTAATAAAATTCTGGTTTAAGCCAGATGCTGCTCAATGTTTATCAGTCCTGTGGTCTGATCCTGTGCCTTGCCCACACTTGCCAGCCACTCCTGTTCTACCATTGCCTTGCATGAAACCCAAAGCCCAGACCAGCCCTCAGGCTAGACCCTAAACAAGGGGCATGTTAGTTAGAAACTGCTTGGAAAAAGTGCCAAATCTCATATTTGGAATTTTTTTTCTAAAAGCATACTGGACACAGTATGATACAGGTTGAGTTGAGCCTGCCTCATAGCAGAGGAGGGGACTAAGTGAACACTGCAGGTCTGTCCACAATGCTTCTGATCCCACAATTGCCTTAAATCTCCCCTCTGTACCTACTAATGCATAAATGTTAAATGATTTCATTTGGTTTGGTCATATTACGTTAGATTTGTTAAACCAGGGCAGAAAGTGGCTCCTCTGCTACACTGTGTGTTCAATTCCTCTTCCTCCTCCTCCTCCAGGTGTAGTGCCACAGCCATGAAGGACAGGCTGAGCCAGGTGGAGGTGTTTGGAGGGAGTCCTGTGTCGGACAGGGAGAATGTCAGGTGGACTTCAATGGACCCTTTGGCACCCAAAATCCAAGAAGCTTCTTCCCCAACACCTCAGGGGGCTTTGGGCCATGCACGGAGCAGACCCAGCCTCTCATCCCTGCAGAGATGCCCTCTGAACAGATGAACGTGCAGGCGGCTTTCTCTCACTTACACTTCCTCAGTATCAGACATGTTGGCAGTGGGTTTCTAGGAAAAAAGATTAAAAAAACCCGTTATTAGTGGGAGCGCCTCCTAGAAAATGTCAAGACAGGAGCAGATGGGTTGACATTTGAGGGCAAAAAAACCCCCAGGTCCCTGCTTTCCCACACAGCAGCCAATCCCCCACCAACATTGCCATTTTGGGAGCAGCACAGACCTTCGCCAGCCAGGTCAGAAGAGAAGGAGAGGGTAAGAGGAAAAGGTCATCTGGAAACATGTGCCCCGTCAACCTGGCTTTAAGTTACAAAACTTCCAAAGCTCAGGGAGATGGATGTCCTCTCGCACCCATCTGACATTTCCATCTCTCCAGGGGGGAAAAAATACAACCAACAAAAACAAACAAACAAAAAACCCACAAACACAAAACCAAACTGAAACTAACAATATAGCCAGAGATAACTATTTATTTGTCAGTACCCAAAACAGCCTTAAGTCGTAGTGTCTGGCTTATACAGCTGATGAACAAATGAACAACCATCTGTTGATTAGTTTGGGATGAGAACTGGCCAGAGCCTGGTTAGGCAATTCATATTGGTATAACCAGTTCTGTTTATTACAACCACTCTTTCCACTGCGTGGCAGAAGCAAACCCATCCACAACACTGTCGTGGCTTGCATTTCTTCACAGCCCGAGTCTGGGCTGTGTGCAGGCCACCACCCATGGAGAGCCACAGCTGGGGAAGCATGAGGGCTAGATATGGCCACTATGCTCCTTTCTGCTGGACCCCAAATGTGAGTATTGGAGCCTCAGCCAGAGTCAGAGGGAGCGGCGCCGCTGTTCAGGGAGTATCATGGTAATATCGCACGCTGCGCCAGGTTTGGCAATGGCAGCGGTGCAATACTGTGGGTCTCCTAAAAGCATCAGCTGCCCTGAGGCTGGGAGGAGGAGGTAGGGAAGGGCCCCAGAAACTTCCTCCAAATCCACAGCTGATGTAAGCTCCTCCTTGCTGGGAAACCCTTACTGTGACTTTCATGACTTCATTACTCAGCTGATATATGAGAGACATCTTGAAGGAGCAGGTGGGCTGACTTAAGTTCAAAAGGAACAACTGCAGCTCAGCAGCTTTCTATTTCAGAGGAAGGCAGTAATCCCATAGGCTCCAACCCTGCCCTATAAGGGATCCTCTCCATTCCCCAGCAATGACCCTGGGCACCATGTGTTAACACCAACAGGATTTTGAACCCCCATGTTCTAAGCAGTGATAAACAGACAGTGTTTTCTATTCTAGTTCCTCATTTATCCTCTTTCCGAAACTCAGCATTGCCCTGAAAGTAGTGCCAGCAATGTCTGTGTTATGACCTTATCTGTGTAGCTGGACTGGAGGATGATCTACTGCTAGGACATATGAGATTTGGATTCCGTGATCTCTAGGTCCGAAACTGCTTTTAACTTGATAGCTGTGATTGCCAACTCCTGAAGAGCAATGGCCACCCCAAGGAGTACTTTGGGGACTCTAACCCCACCAGGCAAGAGGAATCTGGGCAGACTTTCATATTTGGGAGACGTTTCAGCTCTGCAGAAAGTTTTTCTGCTTCATTAATTTCTGCTGCTTCTTCTGTTACTTACTTGGATGGTACAACACCTCTCGTCTCTCTCCCCTGGCCTTTTTTATCTAGATGATCAAGTCTTCAGGATAAAGACTTCCACTTGCTATCTGCACAGTGGCTAGCAGTATAAGAGGCTTGCAGTCCCATTTCAGCCTCCAAAAATAATTCAAACTATTAGTAATAATGCTTGAGAGTATGTTGGTTTATGCAATGGCACAGCAGACGTTCTCCAGGGAAAAACCTGTAGAGGGAATCTGCCCAGCTGTTGGCTTCTTCCAATGTGTGATCTCTAAAGACTCAGGGCAACGTCTAATCCTTCCACAGATTCTGCCTGTAATTTATAAATCTAGACTTCATTTTTCCCAAGGTGGAGGGGGAAAAAAGAGGACTTTTTAAAGGCTTTGTGCTAAACTCTTCATCCCTCTCACTGCAGTGGCAGGAAGAGTAATGCAGCTCAATGCTGTAGAAGAAATCAGATTGAGCCCTGCATATGCATAGAGAGAGCAAATGTCTGTTCGGTGTAGGGTAGGCATGTAATGTGGTGCATACTGTTCTTTTCAAGGCAATTGAAGTCAACAGGAGTCTTTGCAATCAGGCTTTCCATTAACAGTTATTGGAATGAGCTCATCTAGTCTCCAATTTAGCTCTAAGGACATCTTGCTGAGGGTTGTCACATTGGCTGTTCCCCTACACCCTTCCATATTTGTTAATCCAAGCGCTGCAAATGCGAATGGGATTTTGCATGGCATCTGTCCGTGTGCTATAAAAGCTGAGCGAGAATGCCAGCATCCCTGACACAGTAAGACCCCAACCCTGAGGGGGTTCCTGGGCCCCAGATAAAATTAATTCATAACAAGTGAATTGGCAAACTCTGTGCAGAGATGGGCCAGATGCAGAAACCCCACAGGCTAGGGCAGGGAGGGACAAAAAAAATTCAAGGGGAGTTGCAGATTTCAGCCTTGCAAGAGCCAAAAGTTCAGTCACATTTGGTCGCTCCATCAGGATGAGCTGCCATTTAAGGGCTGCTACTGCCCTGGCTGGAAAGCCAAAAAGGTCTAGCCTCAAGAAGAACAAGGTGTCTGTCTGCTTTATGGCATTCAAAAGCCATCTGGTCCCTCAAAGCCAGGGGCAAAACGCAGACCCATCATAGCAACAGCCACCTGAGACGAGAAAGGCTCTTTGGTGCCCAGCACTGTCCGCGTAGCTGTCATCAAAGCAGCCAACAAAACCAAACCATATTTACATTCAAAAGGCAATAAAGCAAGCAATTTGCTAAGAGAAGTATTTTTTGCAGTTACGATTAAGTTTGCTGAAGGCAATGGAAAGTCTCCAGCTGGCTCAGGATTACCCTTGAGTGGAAATTACTTTACACACTGCAAATGCAGCCTAAGATTAAGGCTGTTAGCACCTTAAGGCAATAAAAGGGTTTTGTTTGTACAGTGGCAGAAAAATGGGTTCTGGTCTCTACTGAGGTTTAAGGATGTAATAAAATCAATTAGTTAATACTGCCCACCATTTGGAAGGAAGTCAAAACAGATGGGAAAGTTTCACCAGACCAAAAACTTCCTGCCTGCTTAGGTGAAAGCAAAGGTTATTTTCTGCATTCTGTTCAAGCTAAGCAGGTCACAGCTGGAAGGACAAATACCCTGATCTTCATCAGCCCCAGGTGGGCAGGAGTGCCACGGCCCCTTTGGCCCCAAATGCTCCTGCCCTTGGCTGAAAGAGCAGAGCCAGCACATCCCAAGAAGCCTCTTAGCAGCTGAGAATGCACCCGGGAGGGGGAACAGGCTGCCCTGCACCTCCAGGCCATAGCTGGAAATAGCCCACCCATCAGTCATCCTCTCCCAAGCCAGGCCATACAAGGGGGGCAAGGTAGCAAGAGCTGTATGGAAAGGGGGGAGGAAGAAAGCAGCCACCCATGGGCAACGAGACCTGGTAGGGACAGCTGTCAGGTAAGGAGTAGGTGTTTGATCCACCAAGAACCACATGGCCGTGCTTTCCCAGCGTTTGCTGCTGCAAACTTACTGCATCTATTTTTAATATCCATACATCTATATTTTTAAAAATACATGCATTATATATAATATAATTAAATATATA
>NW_010157576.1:31580-33868 GCF_000695765.1 Mesitornis unicolor
ATATACGTATACTCTATATATATATATAATTTACCAGCAGAAAGTGTTTCTCTCCCTGGGGGCTGGAGAGAGAAGTGCCCACCACAGTACTGCTGCTGCAACAGGATGGCAGGACCCAGGTGCTGCTGCGCACTCCACTGACACAAAGCAAAATCCCAATTCCCTACCCCAAAATGTGCCCTTTATCCTTGCCTTCAGCACGATATAATCTATCAGATCCCTGCACGGAATTTGCTAGGAACAACACGGCTGAGACAGAGAACTAAAAGACAATGACCACACTTAGCTTATACTCCCTCCAAGGGACGGCTGCCTGCCCCAGCAGTCACCTACTGCCTCACTGGAGCTGCCCCACACCAGCAGCATGGTTCACAACCAGATTGCTGGCCTCAGTGCCATCTGTGCTGGTGACACTCCTGCCTTTGCAGGATACTCCGACACCTCAAAGTCAAGGAGCCCTGCCCCACCAGAGTGGCTGCAGGTCAGAGAGGGAGCTGCCTCCCACACAGAGGGGATTCACCTGCACCAGGCAGTCAGGTTAGCCAGGCACAGGGGTTTGAAGCTGTGCGTACAGGGAGCATCCCATCACCACTCTGAATTTAACCCCTCCTTCTGTGCCTCTGTGTGCACAGGGAGCTTCTCTCCCAACTTTCTCCTTTTCCGTGTGAGGGGAGAGTTTTCCACAACCACATTTGTGTTTCTCAGATCTCCCTCTAGCTCCACACACCTGCGGGCAGCTCCCCAATGGTCCTGCCCTTCACTTCTCCTGCCTCGGTCACCCATTTCTCTGGGTAACAGGGGCAGAAAGGTCAGTTTCCCTGAGAGATGCCACTTAATTCCCAACCCCACACCTTTGTTTTGGAAGGGCCTGTTCTCCTACTACCCATTCTTGAGAGTTCAGAGCACCCAAATCTCTGTGGATGACATGAACCTTGTGTGATGCCCAACTAAAGCCAGGAAGGAAAAGTGTCTTTTCCTTAGGATCCAGTGCCAGATCCTGGATCCTGTGGACCCCAGCCATCTCCCTCCCCCCTGATGCTTCTCCATTCAAACCAAGGTTCAGCCCCTCTGCAGTTTTACTCCGCAGCAGCATCCCTTCCCTCCCCGCTTACCTGGGATGAGTGAGGAGAAGCACCGAGCTCCCTGCAGAAGGGAAGGCAGTGTGGTGGGATCTGCGAGCGTCCCAAGGTGATGCAGCTCTCAACTTATAGTGACATCTGATCTCTTAGATGAGCTGATTGGCCCCAGACCCCCTGTGCTGGGATGGGGCCAGAGGGGGAGGCGGAGAAGGAGAAAAAAGGTCGTACCATGTATAGGAGCAGCTGGAGGAATTGCACAGATGATGCTAAGATGGGAGGGACATGTTTGGAGAAAAAAACAAACCTCCAGGGCTTAGGTTTCTATATTTACAACTCCACCAGGCATGCAGAGCTTAAACATGGGTATCTGAGACAAAGGCACCTCAGAAATAAAACTGTGGGGATCCCACAGCTCCATGGTGCACGGTCACTGCTTAAAACCTGGTTGTGGCAACCTGGCTCTTGTAATCTCAACACACAGCAGCAGCCTCTGATCTCCCGGCCAGGCAGGGGCTCTTCCCTGCCACTTCTCTACACATAAACAGCTTGGGTTGCTCTGCAGGGCTAGAGCCTGGGGATGGCTTGGGGACCTTCTGCCATCCAGTGCTCTATAGGAACAGTCACAGGGTGTGGAAGAGGTTAGAATCACATAGCACACGTGCTCCGTGTATGGTTGTGCGTGAATGGTGTCTGGCACACACCCACATCTTGCTAAGGCTACAAGGGCTCTGCCACACATTTTAGGGCTTGAGGAGACCTGGAACAAGAAGTAAGAGAGCTGGAACACAGCAAGAGAGCTTGTCTGACCTCAAGCCATGGTCAGAGGCCTTCTCATCACAATACAAAAGTAAGGACATCTTGGAGAGGGCAAACCCCAGATGGCTGGACCCCACCTAGAATCCTCTAGGTGCCGGGAGGACCCAAGCACCCTCCGCAGTTGCATGACTATGCCAGCAGAGGATTGCAGTGCCTTGCACAACCCTCTGGCTCACGGTTTGCATTTCACTAAACCTTGTCGGCTTCAGCTCCTCATTCCCTCCCTCCTGCCCCTCACCCCTTGGCAGGGCTCCCGGTGGTGCAGTGCATGCACTGTGTGCCTGGCAGCTCCAGCACCCCCTTTCGCCCAGCCTGTAGGAGCAGAGGAAAAACTCTGGGAGCTGCGGGGCAGGAGATATTTTTGGCCTGGGTCACAGATCGATTCCTGCCCAC